>NC_143035.1:38515000-38580000 GCF_057628025.1 Oncorhynchus mykiss | reverse complement strand
AAAAGAGAGATGAGTAAATAATTTATCTATGGAGAGATGTTGCTAGCTGCTAGCCAGTAAAGGTGAATACTTCTCCATATGCCTTCTCCATGTAGTTCAAACAGTAGTTTATCTATATTTAACAGTAGCTTGGTGGTAGTTGAACTATATTTAACAGTAGCTTGGTGTTAGGTGAACTATATTTAGCAGTAGCTTGATGGTAGTTGAACTATATTGAACAGTAGCTTGGTGGTAGTTGAACTATATTGAACAGTAGATTGGTGGTAGTTGAACTATATTGAACAGTAGCTTGGTGGTAGTTGAACTATATTTAACAGTAGCTTGGGGTAGTTGAACTATATTGAACAGTAGCTTGGTCGTAGTTGAAATATATTTAGCAGTAGCTTGGTGGTAGTTGAACTATATTTAACAGTAGCTTGGTGGTAGTTGAACTATATTGGACAGTAGCTTGGTGGTAGTTGAACTATATTTAACAGTAGCTTGGTGGTAGTTTAACTATATTTAACAGTAGCTTGGTGGTTGTTGAACTATATTGGACAGTAGCTTGGTGGTAGTTGAACTATATTTAACAGTAGCTTGGTGGTAGTTGAACTATATTGAACAGTCGCTTGGAGGTAGTTGAACTATATTGAACAGTAGCTTGGTGGTAGTTGAACTATATTTAGCAGTAGCTTGATGGTAGTTGAACTATATTTAACAGTGGCTTGGTGGTAGTTGAACTATATTGAACAGTAGCTTGGTGGTAGTTGAACTATATTTAGCAGTAGCTTGGTGGTAGTTGAACTATATTTAACAGTAGCTTGGGGTAGTTGAACCATATTGAACAGTAGCTTGGTCGTAGTTGAAATATATTTAGCAGTAGCTTGGTGGTAGTTGAACTATATTTAACAGTAGCTTGGTGGTAGTTGAACTATATTGGACAGTAGCTTGGTGGTAGTTGAACTATATTTAACAGTAGCTTGGTGGTAGTTTAACTATATTTAACAGTAGCTTGGTGGTTGTTGAACTATATTGGACAGTAGCTTGGTGGTAGTTGAACTATATTTAACAGTAGCTTGGTGGTAGCTGAACTATATTGAACAGTGGCTTGGTGGTAGTTGAACTATATTGAACAGTAGCTTGGTGGTAGTTGAACTATATTTAGCAGTAGCTTGGTGGTAGTTGAACTATATTTAACAGTAGCTTGGTGGTAGTTGAACTATATTGAACAGTAGCTTGGTGGTAGTTGAACTATATTTAGCAGTAGCTTGATGGTAGTTGAACTATATTCAACAGTAGCTTGGTGGTAGTTGAACTATATTGAACAGTAGCTTGGTGGTAGTTGAACTATATTGAACAGTAGCTTGGTGGTAGTTGAACTATATTTAGCAGTAGCTTGATGGTAGTTGAACTATATTCAACAGTAGCTTGGTGGTAGTTGAACTATATTGAACAGTAGCTTGGTGGTAGTTTAACTATATTCAACAGTAGCTTGGTGGTTTTGTTTTACTATGTAGCAATTTAGCTAACTACTGGAACTACACACTACTGTTTTTACTATGTAGCGATGTGGCTAACTACTGGAACTACACACTACTGTTTTACCTTGTAGCGGTGTAGCTAACTACTGGAACTACACACTACTGTTTTACCATGTAGCGGTGTAGCTAACTACTGGAACTACACACTACTGTTTTACCATGTAGCGGTGTAGCTAACTACTGGAACTACACACTACTGTTTTACCATGTAGCGGTGTAGCTAACTACTGGAACTACACACTACTGTTTTACCATGTAGCGGTGTAGCTGACTACTGGAACTAAACATTTGACCATTTTAGCAAATTAACTAAAAGGTGAATGAGGTGGAGAATAATTAAATTTCCTTTCTGCATCAGACCTGCCATTTTCTCACTTTTTTTTCTCAAGTCTGTCTTTAATAAAATTATACATTCTGTTAACATTTGATCCAACAGTGATTGGTTTCATGATCACTTTTCGGTTTTATATATGACATTTCAGATTTACACATAATACCTTTTAACAAAGTAGTTTGGATGTAGTGAACTCTCTGGTTTTCATATACGCCCTTGGGCTTCCAACCACATCGACACACAGATTATTATAATTTATTTGTAATCAATAGTTGTCTATTCACTTATATATTTTATTTTTTAACCTTTATTTAACCAGGCAAGTCAGTTAAGAACAAATTTTTATTTTCATTGACGGCCTAGGAACAGTGGGTTAACTGCCTTGTTCAGGGGCGGAACGACAGATTTGTACCTTGTCAGCTCGGGGGTTTGAACTTGCAACCTTCCGGTAACTAGTCCAACACTCTAACCACTAGGCCGGCGCCCTTTTTTTTTTCTTCAAAAAGACACCTTTTTCAAAGAATCTTTAGTTAAGTAAACTATATTTTTCTTAAGGTCTAGCTGAAGTACTGTATAGCTTATCTTCTTCCAGTGTTAATTAAACGGTAAACTACATTTAGTAACTTCCCCTACCACTTCCTGCAAACATGTCTGTCTGGGATGTTTTTTTTAATTTCTTTTTGGAGTTAAGAGTTTATGAAAAGGACAACTGGAAAAAGAAAGTTACAAGTAAAACATCTGAAGACATTGCTTGGATTCTGAATGTATTTTTTAGATGATGTGAAATCAGAAAGAGCTAAACAAGAAAATCAGCATAACTAAGACATCTCATTATGATCAGAACAACCTCTTTTTAAAACTTAATCAAAACAAACTCTCTCTCTCTCTCTCTCTCTCTCTCTCTCTCTCGCACTATTTTCTCTCTCTCTCTCTCTCTCTCTCACTATTTTCTCTCTCTCTCTCTCTCTCTCTCTCTCTCTCTCTCTCTCTCTCTCACTATTTTCTCTCTCTCTCCCTCTCTCTCTCTCTCTCTCTCTCTCTCTCTCTCTCTCTCTCTCTCTCTCACTATTTTCTCTCTCTCTCTCTCACTCTGTCAAAAAACATCAAAGATGAAACAGGCCAGCAGCATATCAGCCTGCATGCCACTGCTGGCTTGTCTCTGAAGCTAAGCTGGGTTGGTCCTGGTCAGTCCCTGGGTGGGAGACCAGATGCTGCTGGAAGTGGTGTTGGAGGGTCAGTAGCAGGTACTCTTTCCTCTGGTCTTAATAATACATAAATACATATCCCAGGGTAGTGATTGGGGACATGTGTAAGGTGCTGTCTTTCAGGTGGGATGTTAAACAGGTGTGCTTAACTCTCTGTAGTCATACCATCATGGCTACCTAATCATCCCCATCTTCCAATTGGCTCATTCCTCTCTCTCCCCTGTAACTATTCCTCAGGTGGTATAAATGACAGTGTTCTCAATCAACTGACCTGGTAAAATAAAAATCTCTCTCACTTGTGCAGGAAGAGACTGAGGATGTTTCAGGGGAATATACAATCCTAGCAGTTTGTTCCCAATCCCCTGACATAAAACACAATATACAATTTAATTTTGCTATGTCAATTGAATGTTAAGGACTTGAGAAAATAACAGACATATGTCTTCCTTATGGAGCCGGTCCTGAGGGAGGCTATGGGAATAATTACTTTGTGAATGTGAAGCTGCTCTCCGGGCCAGCTGGAACTGCCTGCTGGGAATTGGAGTTCCACCTTCAGACACACAATAGCTGTCTCTATGAAACACAAGTGCCTAATTGAACTACAAAAAAAAGAAAAACAAATATTCTCTATTCAAACCTGATGGGAAATCCCTCCCTGCATGACATCATCATCCTCATTCACAAGGTTATGGGCAATGAATGTGAGATGCGAATGTGAATGTGCCCCAAATGACACCCTATTACCTAGGCTGCAATTTGGGGTGCAGAAGACTGACTGTGACCGAGATCGTTAACTGATCAAGTAGGTCTGGTTATTTACCCTGAAACCATTTTCTTTCATTTTGTCTCATCATAATAATTCCTTTGGTAACATTAGTACCAGGGATCGGGACAACCCTCCTCTCCTCTCCTCTCCTCTCCTCTCCTCTCCTCTCCTCTCCTCTCCTCTCCTCTCCTCTCCTCTCCTCTCCTCTCCTCTCCTCTCCTCTCCTCCCTCCATCCCCAACCCTCCTCCTCTCCTCTCCTGTCATCTCCTCTCCTCCATCCTCATCTCTCCATCTCTCTCTCCCTCTCAGTGCTGTTGTGTGATAGAGGAACACAGAGAGACTAATTGGCTGGACCGTGTATTAGCCTCCAGCATCTGTATCCTCATTATCTCATAGGGTCTACACATGGCATCCCTGTGCCAGTCTGTTCACTACAATTAATTACAGGTAGGGCACAGGAATGCTACATGGCAGTGAGGTCAGAACAGACTGCCTGCCTACCTACCTACCTACCAGACATGGGTTGAAATACTATTTGACATCTTTCAAAAACTTTTAGGTCCAGTTTTTGTTTTTTATGCTCAGTTCTGGACTAACACACATTTTCATGGGAGATTCTCCATTGAAAGTGTTTTTTAGTCCATGACTGAGCTTAAACTGTGCCTGGGAAACTGACCCACAGTGTTCGCTTTAGTCCTAGGTAGCCTAGTGGTTAAAGTGTTGGGCCAGTAACCGAAAGGTTCCTTAATCGAATCCCGGAGTCGAGCTGACAAGGTAAAAATCTGTTGTTCTCTCACCGAACAAGGCAGTTATCACACTGTTCCTAGGCCGTCATTCTAAAATAAGAATTTGTTCTTAACTGACTTGCCCAGTAAAATACAAAAGCTAGGAGTGCCAGGTGGGTGAGGTTTACAGGTTTGGGATGTTTCTATTGCCCTTACAGAAAAAACACATGATTTCACATGTGGAAAAAAATCATTTGAAAACATGTTTTAAAAATATATATATATATATATTTTCACGTGATCACGTTTTCCCATGTGTAGTTTAATGTTATCACATGAGGCTTTAAATGGTGTCACATATTGTTTAATTGACTTGCAATAAGATCACGTGACATTCATGTGGTTTTGGAACGGCTTTGCGTGATCACGTGACATTCATGTGGTTTTTGGAACATCTTCACGTGATCACGTGACATTCATGTGGTTTTTGGAACGGCTTCACGTGATCACGTGACATTCATGTGGTTTTTGGAACGGCTTCACGTGATCACGTGACATTCATGTGGTTTTTGGAAAGGCTTCACGTGATCACGTGACATTCATGTGGTTTTTGGAACGGCTTCACGTGATCACGTGACATTCATGTGGTTTTTGGAAAGGCTTCACGTGATCACGTGACATTCATGTGGTTTTTGGAACGGCTTCACGTGATCACGTGACATTCATGTGGTTTTTGGAAAGGCTTCACGTGATCACGTGACATTCATGTGGTTTTTGGAACGGCTTCACGTGATCACGTGACATTCATGTGGTTTTTGGAAAGGCTTCACGTGATCACGTGACATTCATGTGGTTTTTGGAACGGCTTCACGTGATCACGTGACATTCATGTGGTTTTTGGAAAGGCTTCACGTGATCACGTGACATTCATGTGGTTTTTGGAAAGGCTTCACGTGATCACGTGACATTCATGTGTTTTTGGAACGGCTTCGCGTGATCACGTGACATTCATGTGTTTTTGGAACGGCTTCGCGTGATCACGTGACATTCATGTGGTTTTTGGAAAGGCTTCACGTGATCACGTGACATTCATGTGTTTTTCACGAAGGGGTTTTTAAATTATACATAAAAATCAATTATTACAAATATAATTTAAAGCCAAGTCTGCTGCAGTATAGATAACAGATAACTTTAATCCTACTGCACTGTGGATTTAGAGGGAGAGGGGGAGAGAGAGGGTTGAAGAGCATTTTGTCAGAGCGTCATCAGCCCTCTGAAACTTAACGAGGTGTCTGAAAATGTCCCCACATGATAAAACAAGTCTGAAGACGTGGGGAGGGGGGCCTCCTGAGTGGCACGGTGGTCTAAATCATCATTTTTAGAAGCACTATGAACCTACTTACGTTTGTTTTTAGGTTTTTACGAGTCAGTCTAGTGTATTTTAACAGAGGAATTTATTCAGATTGGAGGGGTACACAACAATAGTTCTGCGCTCCACAAGACAAATCAGTCTCTTTTTAACCCTACTCAAATTCAAAACCTAACCCTACCCTAAACCCAACCCTACCCTAACCCTAACCTAACAGTAGTAGTAGTAGTAGCAGTGGTAGTAGTAGTAGTAGTAGCAGTTGTAGTAGTAGTAGCAGTAGTAGTAACAGTAGTAGTAGTAACAGTAGTAGTAGTAACATCAGTAGTAGTTGTAGTAACAGTAGTAGTAGTAGTAGTAGTAGTAGTAGTAGTGGTTGTAGTAGTAGTTGTAACCGTAGTAGTAGTAGTAGTAATAATAGTAGTTGTAGTAGCAGTAGTAGTAGTAGTAACAGTAGTAGTAGTAGTGGTAGTAGTAGTTGTAGTAGTAACAGCAGTAGTAGTAACATTAGAAGTAGTTGTAGTAGTAGTAACAGTAACAGTGGTAGTAGTAGTAGTAGTAGTAGTAGTAGTTACCGTAGTAGTGATAGCAGTAGTAGTAGTGGTGGTGGTAGTAGTAGTAGTAACAGTAGTAGTAGTAGTAGTAGTAGTAGTAGTAGTAGTAGTAGTAGTAGTAGTAGTAGTAACAGTAGTAGTAGTAGTAGTAGTAGTAGTAGTAGTAGTAGTAGTAGTAGTAACAGCAGTTGTAGTAGTAGTAGTAACAGTAGTAGTAGTAGTAACAGTAGTAGTAACAGTAGTAGTAGTAGTAACAGTAGTAGTAGTAGTAGCAGTAGTAGTAGTAGTAGTAGTAGTAGTAGTAGTAGTAACAGCAGTTGTAGTAGTAGTAGTAACAGTAGTAGTAGTAGTAACAGTAGTAGTAACAGTAGTAGTAGTAGTAACAGTAGTAGCAGCAGTAGTAGTAGTAGTAAGAGTAGTAGTAACAGTAGTAGTAGGAGTAGTAGTAGTAACAGTAGTAGTAGTAGTAACAGTAGTAGTAACAGTAGTAGTAGGAGTTGTGGTTGTAGTCCTTAATGTCCTTAATGAAGCGCTCAGTGACTTTCAACATGGCAATGTCATAGGATGCCACTTTTCCAAAAAGTCAGCGTGTCAAATTTCTGCCTTTCTAGAACTGCTACGGTCTACTGTATGTGCTATTATTGTGAAGGAGAAACATCTAGTGCTGAATTGCCTAGCACGTAAAAATGACATGTCCTCGGTTTCAACACTCATTACTGAGTTCCTAACTGCCACTGGAAGCATCTTCAGCACAAGAAGTGTTCGTCGGGAGCTTCATGAAATTTGTTTCCATGGCCGAGCAGCCTCACACAAGCCTAAGATCACCATGCGCAGTGCCAAGCGTCGGCTGGAGTGGTGTAAAAGCTCGCCGCCATTGGACTCTGGAGAAGTGGAAACGAGTTCTCTGGAGTGATGAATCACGCTTCACCATCTGGCAGTCCGACAGACGAATCTGGGTTTGGTGGATGACTGGAGAACACTACCTGCCCCAATGCATAGTTCCAACTGTAAAGTTTGGTGGAGGAGGAATAATGGTCTGGGGCTGTTTTTCATGGTTCGGGCCCCTTAGTTCCAGTGAAGGGAAATCTTAACGCTACAGCATACAATGACATTCTATACGATTCTGTGCTTTCAACTTTATTGCAACAGTTTGGGGAAGGACCAAAGCGAGGTCCATACAGAAATAGTTTGTCGATTTGTGTGGAAGAGCTTGACTGGCCTTAACAAAGCCCTGACCTCAACCTCATCGAAACACCTTTGGGATGAATTGGAACGTTGACTGCAAGCCAGGTCTAACCGCCCCAACATCAGAGCCTAAACTCACTAATGCTCTTCTGGTTGAATGGAAGCAAGTCCCCCACAGCAATGTTTCAACATCTAGTGGAAATCCTTCCCAGAAGAGTGGAGACTATTATAGCAGCAAAGGGGGGATCAACTCCATATTAATGACCATGATTTTGGAAGGCGATGTTCGACATGCAGGTGTACACATACTTTTCGTTATGTAGTGTACTTTAGTGCACTGTGTCCAGCCCTTCAGCCATTTTAGACAGGGAGGAAGGAAATCTAGCCTGAAGGGGGAAACAAACCTAATGTACTGTAGGTCCTACTGAACCGCATACACACAAACCCTTCTGAATCTGAACCCTCACAAACCCTTCTGAATGTGAACCCTCTCAAACCCTTCTGAATCTTAACCCTCTCAATCCCTTCAGAATGTCAACCCACTCAATCCCTTCAGAATGTTAACCCACTCAATCACTTCAGAATGTCAACCCACTCAATCCCTTCAGAATGTTAACCCACTAATTTCTTCTGAATGTTAACCAACTCAATCCTTTCTGAATGTTAACCACTCAATCCTTTCTGAATGTTAACCCACTCAACCCTTTCTGAATGTTAACCACTCAATCCTTTCTGAATGTTAACCCACTCAACCCTTTCTGAATGTTAACCCACTCAATCCCTTCTGAATGTTAACCCACTCAATCCCTTCTGAATGTTAACCCACTCATTTCTTCTGAATGGTAACCCACTGAATCCTTTCTGAATGTTAACCCACTCAATCCTTTATGAATGTTAACCCACTCAAACCCTTCTGAATGTTAACCCATTCAATCCCTTCTGAATGTTAACCCACTCAATCCCTTCTGAATGTTAACCCACTCAATCCCTTCTGAATGTTAACCCACTCAATCCTTTCTGAATGTTAACCCACTCAATCCCTTCTGAATGTTAACCCACTCAATCCCTTCTGAATGTTAACCCACTCAATCCCTTCTGAATGTTAACCCACTCAAACCCTTCTGAATGTTAACCCACTCAAACCCTTCTGAATGTTAACCCACTCAAACCCTTCTGAATGTTAACCCACTCAATCCCTTCTGAATGTTAACCCACTCAATCCCTTCTGAAAGTTAACCCACTCAATCCCTTCTGAATGTTAACCCACTCAATCCCTTCCGAATGTTAACCCACTCAAACCCTTCTGAATGTTAACCCACTCAATCCTTTCTGAATGTTAACCCACTCAAACCCTTCTGAATGTTAACCCACTCAATCCCTTCTGAATCTGAACCCACTCAAACCCTTCTGAATCTGAACCCACTCAAACCCTTCTGAATCTGAACCCACTCAAACCCTTCTGAATCTGAACCCTCTCAAACCCTTCTGAATCTTAACCCTCTCAATCCCTTCAGAATGTTAACCCACTCAATCCCTTCAGAATGTTAACCCACTCAATCACTTCAGAATGTTAACCCACTCAATCCCTTCAGAATGTTAACCCACTCATTTCTTCTGAATCTTAACCCTCTCAATCCCTTCAGAATGTTAACCCACTCAATCCCTTCAGAATGTTAACCCACTCAATCACTTCAGAATGTTAACCCACTCAATCCCTTCAGAATGTTAACCCACTCATTTCTTCTGAATGTTAACCAACTCAATCCTTTCTGAATGTTAACCACTCAATCCTTTCTGAATGTTAACCCACTCAACCCTTTCTGAATGTTAACCCACTCAATCCCTTCTGAATGTTAACCCACTCAATCCCTTCTGAATGTTAACACACTCAATCCTTTCTGAATGTTAACCCACTCAATCCCTTCTGAATGTTAACCCACTCAATCCCTTCTGAATGTTAACCCACTCAATCCCTTCTGAATGTTAACCCACTCAAACCCTTCTGAATGTTAACCCACTCAAACCCTTCTGAATGTTAACCCACTCAAACCCTTCTGAATGTTAACCCACTCAATCCCTTCTGAATGTTAACCCACTCAATCCCTTCTGAAAGTTAACCCACTCAATCCCTTCTGAATGTTAACCCACTCAATCCCTTCCGAATGTTAACCCACTCAAACCCTTCTGAATGTTAACCCACTCAATCCTTTCTGAATGTTAACCCACTCAAACCCTTCTGAATGTTAACCCACTCAATCCCTTCTGAATCTGAACCCACTCAAACCCTTCTGAATCTGAACCCACTCAAACCCTTCTGAATCTGAACCCACTCAAACCCTTCTGAATCTGAACCCACTCAATCCTTTCTGAATGTTAACCCACTCAAACCCTTCTGAATGTTAACCCACTCAAACCCTTCTGAATGTTAACCCACTCAATCCCTTCTGAATGTTAACCCACTCAAACCCTTCTGAATGTTAACCCACTCAATCCCTTCTGAATGTTAACCCACTCAAACCCTTCTGAATGTTAACCCACTCAATCACCTTCTGAATGTTAACCCACTCAATCCCTTCTGAATGTTAACTCTCTCAATCCCGTGTTATCTTGTTCAGAGGGCTGTTTGTTGTTGACTTGAAGTAAATGTGTGAAACTAAGATTCTACTGATTCTAATGCACAGCGGCTTCAAACGAAAGTACAAAAACTGCTACGATTCCATCGCTAGTAACTGTTGCGTTCCAAAACATATTTAGAAATGAAAGCCATAACAAACAAAAAAGTGTTGTGTTGACTTGAGGGTGGTTTGTGATTTCTGTTCAGCTTCTACTTATTTCAAAGGCAAACAAGTATCTTTAGAACAAATTCTGCTACGATTCAGACGCTAACAACAGTTTTTAGATATATGCCACAACAAGTGTTCGAAGTGATAGGATTATCCACAATAGCAGCATTTCTTAACATAGTCAAAATGTCACCCTTTAGAGTGTTGAGTACTTAGCTTCAGTACTTCCTGATCTAATCTGGACTTCAGTTTAGTGGTGTAACACTCTCTTCTGTAGTGGTAGTGGCGGCAGACCGGTCGGTGGTGGGGTGGACTTAACTGGGTTTTAATTTCTGGTGTGCCTGCCAAACAGCAACCTATTCTCTAGATACTGCCCTATGGGTCCATGGTCAAATGTAGTGCACTACATAGTGGATGGGGTGGCATTTGGGACGTAGGCTGATAAGAAAGTAGCTTTGAGTCAGTGGACAGATTGACTGGAGACTCTTTATCTCTCC
Source organism: Oncorhynchus mykiss (assembly GCF_057628025.1). Classification (NCBI taxonomy): domain Eukaryota; kingdom Metazoa; phylum Chordata; class Actinopteri; order Salmoniformes; family Salmonidae; genus Oncorhynchus; species Oncorhynchus mykiss. The sequence goes on along the minus strand of NC_143035.1, from coordinate 38,569,064 downwards.
TGACCAGACCAGAACACACCTCACAGCCTGCAGTCACTGTGAGTACGTTCCAAATGGCATCCTGTTCTCTATATAGTGCACTACTTTTGACCAGGGTCCATAGGGCTCTGCTCAAAAAGTAGTGCACTACTGTATATATAGAGTATATGGTGTCCTTTGGGACACAACATCCTCTCTCAGGGGTAGTCCTCCGTCTGGGGCCACGTCACAAATGGCACCGGATTCAATATAGTGCACACCCATATGAGCTGGTCAAAAGTAGTGGTAGCCATTTTGAATGCAGGCTCTCTCTTACTGAGTAAAAGGCTGGACTCTGAATAGGCCGTAGGGCCTTCGGAAAGTATTCAGACCCCTTGACTTTTTCCACATTTTGTTACGTTTGTTACAGCCTTGTTCTAAAATGTATTAAAATAAGTTTCCCTCATCAATCTACACATAATGGCTCATAATGACGAAGCAAAAACAGGTTTATAGAAATGTTTGATAATTTAATTTAAAAAAAACCTCAGATACCTTATTTACATAAGTATTCAGACCCTTTGCTATGAGACAGGAAATTGAGCTCAGGTGCATCCTGTTGCCATTGATCATCCTTGAGATGTTACTACATCTTGATTGGAGACCACCTGTTGTAAATTATTTGGAAAGGCACACACCTGTCTATGTAAGGTCCCACAAGTGACAGTGTATGCCAGAGAAAAAAACAAGCCATGAGGTCGAAGGAATTGTCCATAGAGCTCTGAGACAGGATTGTGTCAAGACACAGATCTGGGGAAGGGAACCTAAAAATGTCTGAAGCATTTAAGGTCCCAAGAACACAATGGCCTCCATCATTCTTAAATGGAATAAGTTTGGAAACACCAAGACTCTTCCCCAGAGCTGGCCGCCCGGCCATATTGAGCAATCGGGGAGAAGCGCCTTGGTCAGAGAGGTGAACAAAAACCCTGTGAAAGAGCTCCAGAGTTCCTATGTGGAGATGGGAGAACCTTCCAGAAGGACAACAATCTCTGCAGCACTCCACCAAAAGGTAGAATGGCCAGAAATAGTACAACAAAAAAATGACAGACTGGTCAAAATGCACTTCAACAAAAGGTTTGTTAAGAGTATATAAATGGTACATAGTTCCTGGTCTTGAACACACATTGAAGGGATGCATTAAACAGTCCCCCTGAATGGCCAGCCACTCCTCAGTAAAAGGTACATGATAGCCCGCTTGGAGATTGCTAAAAGGCAGCTAAAGAAAATGAAAAACAAGATTTCTGGTCTCATGAAACCAAGATTGAATTCTTTGGTCTGAATGCCAAGCATCACCTCTGGAGAAAACCTGGCACCATCCCTACGGTGAAACATGGTGGTGGCAGCATCATGCTGTTGGGATGTTTTCAGCAGCAGGGACTGGGAGACTAGTCAGGATCAAGGGAAAGATGAACAGAGCAAGGTACAGAGAGATCCTTGATGAAAACCTGCTCCCGAGTGCTCAGGACCTCAGACTGGGGTGAAGGTTCACCTTCCAACAGGACAACGACCCCTAAGCACACAGCCAAGACAATGCAGGAGTGGCTTCGGGACAAGTCTCTGAATTTCCTTGAGTGGCCCAGCCAGAGCCCAGACCTGAACCCGATCGAACATCTCTGGAGAGACCTGAAGCTGTGCCTCGACGCTCCCCATCCAACCTGTAATGAGCTTGAGAGGATCTGCAGAGAAGAATGGGAGAAACTCCCTAAATACAGGTGTGCCAAGCTTGTAGCGTCAAACCAAAGAAGACTCGAGACTGTAATCGCTGCCAAAGGTGCTTCAACAAAGTACTGAGTAAAGGGTCTGAATATTGATAATGGTATATTTCCTGTTTTCTGCTTTGTAATTATGAGGTATTATGTGTAGATTGAAGATATTTTTTTTTTGTACATCCATTTTTAGAGTAAGGCTGTAATGTAACAAAATGTGGATAAAGTAAAGGTGTCTGAATAGTTTTCAAAAGCACTGTATAGAGGATAGGCTGCCACTTGGGACACAACCGACCTCTGGCTGGACTCTGGTTTTCTCTGAATTGTACCAAGTGTACCTGGACTACACCACCACCCTCTAAATGCTGCTTCTTTTAATGTCATTAACGTTACAATCTCTTGTCAATGTGAAAGTTCAATTGTTCCATTTAGTTTCTCGAAGCTCAAGTGCCCCCCCCCCCCCCCCCCCTCCCCCCGTCTCCTGTTTCTGCTATCTACCTGTTTGACATATCGTCTGGAGATATTCACTGGAGAAATCAACCACAGAAATTGCATCACACGCTCCCTTTCTCCCAGAAGGTATTTGATCACCGATTGGACAAGCCTCTCTCTCTCTCTCTCTCTCTCTCTCTCTCTCTCTCTCTCTCTCTCTCCATTCTCTCTCTCTCTCTCTCTCTCTCTCTCTCTCTCCCTCTCTCTCTCTCTCTCTCTCTCTCTCTCTCTCTCTCTCTCTCTCTCCCTCCCTCTCTCTCTCTCTCTATGTCGTTTGTCGACTATCAAAGTCTAATTTGGAGCAGAAACTCCTAGTTCCTAGCCTCAGCCATTTTGGGAAGTCTTTTGATCCATATATGTGATTTAAAATGGAAGAGCGATATCTAACAATTCCCCTAGTTGGAAGTTAGCGGGGACATTTGTCTGCTTCAGGCTGAGTTCTCTTTTATCTTCCTGGGAGGATAACTAGGGGTGGGAGGATACCTCAGGGACCCTCCACAGGAAGCCGCTGCAGCTTCAGAGGAGGCCCACCTCCCAGGGGGCTTTACTTTATCCACAATCAGCCCAACCAGCCTTTACGAGGCGACAAAGCAGCATTGAGTGGATTGTATCCCAAATGGGGCCCTATTCTGTACATAGTGCACTTATTTTGACCAGAGCCCATAGGGAGCCTGTTTCTCTGTCCAAGGTGATCTGGTCTAATGTAGTGCACTACGTAGGAAATAAGGTGCCATTTGGGATGCATATATTCAGACCGCTGCTGTGCCGCAGCGTAAGGCAAAGGGCGAAAATCAAAGTTAAGAAATGAAATGTCTTCCTTTCCTGAACATTTTACAGGTTGAGGTGTTTCATTTCAACTTGAAAGATTTGACCTTTTAAGGGTTTAAAGTATCCCGGGTAACTGCCGTTTTGTAGCAAAAACGTCTGCTGGAAGTATCAAGACACCATCTGTCAGAAGTCACGTTTATATACTTATGTACTTTTCTGAGATTTTACTATATTATATATTATATGATATATTGGTATTGAACGAGATGTGATTCCTTGTCAACATGTACTGTATTTCTGAAAGAAAATAACTGTCTGATGCAGATAATTGAAATAACAACACAATATTTTACATTCTAAGATGTTCTCAATTAACTATCTGACCAAAACAAAAAAAACACCTCTCCTTTCTTGTAAGAGATGATCTCTTGAAATCAAATCAAATCCATATCAAATCAAATCAAATGTATTTATATAGCCCTTCGTACATCAGCTGATATCTCAAAGTGCTGTACAGAAACCCAGCCTATAACCTCAAACAACAAGCAATGCAGGTGTAGAAGCACGGTGGCTAGGAAAAACTCCCTAGAAAGGCCAGAACCTAGGAAGAAACCTAGAGAGGAACCAGGCTATGAGGGGTGGCCAGTCCTCTTCTGGCTGTGCCGGGTGGAGATTATAACAGAACATGGCCAAGATGTTAAAATGTTCATAGATGACCAGCATGGTCAAATAATAATAATCACAGGCAGAACAGTTGAAACTGGAGCAGCAGCACGGCCAGGTGGTCTGGGGACAGCAAGGAGTCATCATGTCAGGTAGTCCTGAGGCATGGTCCTAGGGCTCAGGTCCTCTGATAGAGAGAAAGAAAGAAAGAGAGAAAGAGAGAATTTGAAAGAGCATACTTAAATTCACACAGGACACCGGATAGGACAGGAGAAGTACTCCAGATATAACAAACTGACCCTAGCCCCCCGACACATAAACTACTGCAGCATAAATACTGGAGGCTGAGACAGGAGGGGTCAGGAGACACTGTGGACCCATCCAATGACACCCCCGGACAGGGCCAAACAGGAAGGATATAACCCCACCCACTTTGCAAAAGCACAGCCCCCACACCACTAGAGGGATATCTTCAACCACCAACTTACCATCCTGAGACAAGGCCGAGTATAGCCCACAAAGATCTCCGCCACGGCACAACCCAAGGGGGGGCGCCAACCCAGACAGGAAGATCACATCAGTGACTCAACCCATTCAAGTGACGCACCGCTCCTAGGGACGGTATGAAAGAGCCCTAGTAAGCCAGTGACTCAGCCCCTGTAATAGGGTTAGAGGCAGAGTATCCCAGTGGAAAGAGGGAACCGGCCAGGCAGAGACAGCAAGGGCGGTTCGTTGCTCCAGAGCCTTTCCGTTCACCTTCACACTCCTGGGCCAGACTACACTCAATAATATGACCCACTGAAGAGATGAGTATTCAGTAAAGACTTAAAGGTTGAGACCGAGTTTGCGTCTCTCACATGGGTAGGCAGACCATTCCATAAAAATGGAGCTCTATAGGAGAATGCCCTGCCTCCAGCTGTTTGCTTAGAAATTTTAGGGACAATTTGGAGGCCTGCGTCTTGTGACCAGTACGTGTAGGTATGTACGTCAGGACCAAATCAGAGAGATAGGTAGGAGCAAGCCCATGTAATGCTTTGTAGGTTAGCAGTAAAACCTTGAAATCAGCCCTTGCCTTGACAGGAAGCCAGTGTGTAGGGAGGTTAGCACTGGAGTAATATGATCAAATTATTTGGTTCTAGTCAGGATTCTAGCAGCCGTATTTAGCACTAACTGAAGTTTATTTAGTGCTTTATCCGGGTAGCCGGAAAGTAGAGAATTGTAGTAGTCTAACCTAGAAGTGACAAAAGCATGGATACATTTTTCTGCATCATTTTTGGACAGAAAGTTTCTGATTTTTGCAATGTTACGTAGATGGAAAAAAGCTGTCCTTGAAACATTCTTGATATGTTCTTCAAAAGAGAGATCAGGGTCCAGAGTAACGCCGAGGTCCTGACACAGTTTTATTTGAGACGACTGTACAACCATTAAGATTAATTGTCAGATTCAACAGAAGATCTCTTTGTTTCTTGGGACCTAGAACAAGCATCTCTGTTTTGTCCGAGTTTAAAAGTAGAAAGTTTGCAGCCATCCACTTCCTTATGTCTGAAACACATGGCAATTTTGGGGCTTCGCCATGTTTCATTGAAATGTACAGTTGTGTGTCATCCGCATAGCAGTGAAAGTTAACATTATGTTTTCGAATGACATCCCCAAGAGGTAAAATATATAGTGAAAACAATAGTGGTCCTAAAACGGAACCTTGAGGAACACCGACATTTACAGTTGATTTGTCAGAAGACAAACCATTCACAGAGACAAATTGATATCCGACAGATAAGATCTAAACCAGGCCAGAATTTGTCCGTGAAGACCAATTTGGGTTTCCAATCTCTCCAAAAGAATGTGGTGATCAATGGTATCAAAAGCAGCACTAAGGTCTAGGAGCACGAGGACAGATGCAGAGCCTCGGTCTGATGCCATTAAAAGGTAATTTACCACCTTCACAAGTGCAGTCTCATGCTATGATGGGGTCTAAAACCAGACAGAAGCATTTCGTATACAATTTTTGTCTTCAGGAAGGCAGTGAGTTGCTGCGCAACAGCCTTTTCTAAAATTTTTGAGAGGCATGGAAGATTCGATATAGGCCGATAGTTTTTTATTTTTTCCGGGTCAAGGTTGGGCTTTTTCAAGAGAGGCTTTATTACTGCCACTTTTAGTGAGTTTGTACACATCCGGTGGATAGAGAGCCGTTTATTTTGTTCAACATAGGAGGGCCAAGCACAGGAAGCAGCTCTTTCAGTAGTTTAGTTGGAATAGGGTCCAGTATGCAGCTTGAAGGTTTAGACGCCATGATTATTTTCATCATTGTGTCAAGCGATATAATACTAAAACACTTGAGCGTCTCTCTTGATCCTAGGTCCTGGCAGAGTTGTGCAGACTCAGGACAACTGAGCTTTGATGGAATACACAGATTTAAAGAGGAGTCCGTAATTTGCTTTCTAATAATCATGATCTTTTCCTCAAAGAAGTTCATGAATTTATTACTGTTGAAGTGAAAGCCATCCTCTCTTGGGGAATGATGCTTTTTAGTTAGCTTTGTGACAGTATCAAAAAGGAATTTTGGATTGTTCTTATTTTCCTCCATTAAATTGGAAAAATAGGATGATCGAGCAGCAGTAAGGGCTCTTCGATACTGCACGGTACTGTCTTTCCAAGCTAGTCAGAAGACTTCCAGTTTGGTGTGGCGCCATTTCCGTTCCAATTTTCTGGAAGCTTGCTTCAGAGCTCGGGTATTTTCTGTGTACCAGGGATCTAGTTTCTTATGAGAAATGTTTTTAGTTTTTAGGGGTGCAACTGCATCTAAGGTATTGCGCAAGGTTAAATTGAGTTCCTCAGTTAGGTGGTTAACTGATTTTTGTCGTCTGGCGTCCTTGGGTAGACAGAGGGAGTCTGGAAGGACATCAAGGAATCTTTGTGTTGTCTGTGAATTTATAGCACGACTTTTGATGTTCCTTGGTTGGGGTCTGAGCAGATTATTTGTTGCAATTGCAAACGTAATAAAATGGTGGTCCGATAGTCCAGGATTATGAGGAAAAACATTAAGATCCACAACATTTATTCCATGGGACAAAACTAGGTTCAGAGTATGACTGTGACAGTGAGTGGGTCCAGAGACATGTTGGACAAAACCCACTGAGTCGATGATGGCTCCGAAAGCCTTTTGGAGTGGGTCTGTGGACTTTTCCATGTGAATATTAAAGTCACCAAAGATTAGAATATTATCTGCTATGACTACAAGGTCCGATAGGAATTCAGGGAACTCAATGCGGAACGCTGTATATGGCCCAGGAGACCTGTAAACAGTAGCTATAAAAAGTGATTGAGTAGGCTGCATAGATTTCAAGATTAGAAGCTTTTTTTTTGTAAATTGAAATTTGCTATCATAAATGTTAGCAACACCTCCGCCTTTGCGGGATGCACGGGGGATATGGTCACTAGTGTAGCCAGGAGGTGAGGCCTCATTTAACACAGTAAATTCATCAAGTTTACGCCATGTTTCAGTCAGGCCAATCACATCAAGATTATGATCAGTGATTAGTTCATTGACTACAATTGCCTTTGAAGTAAGGGATCTAACATTAAGTAGCCCTATTTTGAGATGTGAGGTATCATGATCTCTTTCAATAATGACAGGAATGGAGGAGGTCTTTATCCTAGAGAGATTCTAATGCGAACACCGCCATGTTTAGTTTTGCCCAACCTAGGTCGAGGCACAGACACGGTCACAATGTGGATAGCTGAGCTGACTACACTGACTGTGCTAGTGGCAGACTCCACTAAGCTGGCAGGCTGGCTAACAGCCTGCTGCCTGGCCTGCACCCTATTTCATTGTGGAGCCAGAGGAGTTAGAGCCCTGTCTATGTTGGTAGATAAGATGAGAGCACGCCTCCAGCTAGGATGGAGTCCGTCACTCCTCAGTAGGTCAGGCTTGGTCCTGTTTGTGGGTGAGTCCCAGAAAGAGGGCCAATTATCTACAAATTCTATCTTTTGGGAGGGGCAGAAAACAGTTTTCAACCAGCGATTGAGTTGTGAGACTCTGCTGTAGAGGGCTCCCAAGGGGCACAGCCACCTTATCTCAGTGCTAAAGGCGTCACTACAGACAACTGCACAATTGGCCCAGCGTCTTCCGGGCTTTTCCCGGTGTAGGCCATCATTGTAAATAATACTTTGTTCATAACTGACTTCCCTAGTTAAATAAAGGTTAAATATAAAGCGTATAAAAAAGGTTGAGATTGAAAGACTTAGCTGGATGAGAGAGAGAAAGGTATATAGAAAGTGTCTTCCAGGAACCTACACGTGACCCTTGGGCATCTGATGATTGCCTATGGTCCTGTGGCCTATGGTCCTGTTGTCTGTGGCCCCTCTCAGACAGACAGGAAAAGAGATCCTGCTGAGCTGAGAGACGCAATAGGATCTATCCCAAATGGCAATCTACTCTATGTATAGCCACTACTTTTGACCAGGCCACTGGTATATATTATATGTCATATATTATATGTTATATATTATATGTTATATAGTATATGTTATATATTATATGTAATGTTATATATTATATTTTATATGTTATGTATTATATGTTATATATTATATGTTATATATTATATGTTATATATTATATGTTATATATTATATGTTATGCTAAATATTATATGTTATAGAGTATATTATATTATATGTTATATATTATATGGTATATGTTATATATTATATATTATATATTATATGTTATAATATCATATGTTATATATTATATGTTATAGAGTATATTTTATGTTATATATTATATGGTATATATTATATATTATATGTTATATATTATATGTTATATAGTATATGTTATATATTATATGTTATGCTAAATATTATATGTTATATATTATATGTTATATATTATATGTTATATATTATATGTTATATATTATATGGTATATGTTATATATTATATGTTATATATTATATGGTATATGTTATATATTATATGTTATATATTATATGGTATATGTTATATATTATATATTATATGGTATATGTTATATATTATATATTATATGGTATATGTTATATATTATATGTTATATGTTATATATTATATGGTATATGTTATATATTATATATTATATGGTATATGTTATATATTATATGTTATATGTTATATATTATATGTTATATATTATATGGTATATGTTATATATTATATGTTATATATTATATGGTATATGTTATATATTATATATTATATGGTATATGTTATATATTATATATTATATGGTATATGTTATATATTATATGTTATATGTTATATGTTATATATTATATGTTATATATTATATGGTATATGTTATATATTATATGTTATATATTATATGGTATATGTTATATATTATATATTATATGGTATATGTTATATATTATATGTTATATGTTATATATTATATGGTATATGTTATATATTATATATTATATGGTATATGTTATATATTATATGTTATATGTTATATGTTATATATTATATGTTATATATTATATGGTATATGTTATATATTATATGTTATATATTATATGGTATATGTTATATATTATATATTATATGGTATATGTTATATATTATATGTTATATGTTATATATTATATGGTATATGTTATATATTATATATTATATGGTATATGTTATATATTATATGTTATATGTTATATGTTATATATTATATGTTATATATTATATGGTATATGTTATATATTATATGGTATATGTTATATATTATATATTATATGGTATATGTTATATATTATATGTTATATGTTATATATTATATGGTATATGTTATATATTATATATTATATGGTATATGTTATATATTATATGTTATATGTTATATGTTATATATTATATGTTATATATTATATGGTATATGTTATATATTATATGTTATATATTATATGGTATATGTTATATATTATATATTATATGGTATATGTTATATATTATATGTTATATATTATATGTTATATATTATATGGTATATGTTATATATTATATATTATATGGTATATGTTATATATTATATGTTATATGTTATATATTATATGGTATATGTTATATATTATATATTATATGGTATATGTTATATATTATATGTTATATGTTATATATTATATGTTATATATTATATGTTATATATTATATGGTATATGTTATATATTATATGTTATATATTATATGGTATATGTTATATATTATATATTATATGGTATATGTTATATATTATATGGTATATATTATATGTTATGCTAAATATTATATGTTATAGAGTATATTATATTATATGTTATATATTATATGGTATATGTTATATATTATATATTATATATTATATGTTATAATATCATATGTTATATATTATATGTTATAGAGTATATTTTATGTTATATATTATATGGTATATGTTATATATTATATGTTATATATTATATGTTATATATTATATGGTATATATTATATGTTATGCTAAATATTATATGTTATATATTATATGGTATATGTTATATATTATATGTTATATATTATATGGTATATATTATATGTTATATATTATATGTTATATATTATATGTTATATATTATATGGTATATGTTATATATTATATGTTATATATTATATGTTATATATTATATGTTATATATTATATATTATATGGTATATGGTATATGTTATATATTATATGTTATATGTTATATGTTATATATTATATGGTATATGTTATATATTATATGTTATATATTATATGTTATATATTATATGTTATATATTATATGTTATATATTATATGTTATATATTATATATTATATGGTATATGTTATATATTATATGTTATATATTATATGTTATATATTATATGTTATATATTATATGGTATATGTTATATATTATATGTTATATATTATATGTTATATATTATATGGTATATATTATATGTTATATATTATATGTTATATATTATATGTTATATATTATATATTATATGGTATATGTTATATATTATATGTTATATATTATATGTTATATATTATATATTATATGGTATATGTTATATATTATATGTTATATATTATATGTTATATATTATATGTTATATATTATATGGTATATGTTATATATTATATGTTATATATTATATGGTATATATTATATGTTATATATTATATGTTATATATTATATGTTATATATTATATGTTATATATTATATATTATATGGTATATGTTATATATTATATGTTATATATTATATGTTATATATTATATGGTATATATTATATGTTATATATTATATGTTATATATTATATGGTATATATTATATGTTATATATTATATATTATATGGTATATGTTATATATTATATGTTATATATTATATGTTATATATTATATGTTATATATTATATGTTATATATTGTATGGTATATATTATATGGTATATATTATATGGTATATATTATATGGTATATATTATATGGTATATATTATATGGTATATGTTATATATTATATATTATATATTATATGTTATATATTATATGGTATATGTTATATGTTATATATTATATGTTATATGTTATATATTATATGGTATATGTTATATGTTATATATTATATGTTATATATTATATGTTATATATTATATGTTATGCTAAATATTATATGTTATAGAGTATATCATATTATATGTAATGTTATATATTATATGGTATATGTTATATATTATATATTATATGGTATATGTTATATATTATATGGTATATATTATATGTTATATATTATATGGTATATATTATATGTTATATATTATATGTTATATATTATATGTTATATATTATATGTTATATATTATATGGTATATATTATATGTTATATATTAAATGGTATATATTATATGGTATATGTTATATGTTATATATTATATGGTATATATTATATGGTATATATTATATGGTATATATTATATGTAATAGAGTATATTATATTATATGGTATATATTATATGGTATATATTATATGGTATATATTATATGGTATATATTATATGTTATAGAGTATATTTTATGTTATATATTATATGGTATATGTTATATATTATATGTTATATATTATATGTTATAGAGTATATTTTATGTTATATATTATATGGTATATGTTATATATTATATGTTATATATTATATGTTATATATTATATGGTATATGTTATATATTATATGTTATATATTATATGTAATGTTATATGGTATATGTTATATATTATATATTATATATTATATGTTATATATTATATGTTATATATTATATATTATATGGTATATGTTATATATTATATGTTATATAGTATATATTATATGTTATATGTTATATATTATATGTTATATATTATATGTTATATGTTATATATTATATGTTATATGGTATATATTATATGTTATATATTATATGGTATATATTATATGTTATATATTATATGGTATATGTTATATGTTATATATTATATGTTATATATTATATGTTATATATTATATGTTATATATTATATATTATATGGTATATGTTATATATTATATGTTATATGTTATATATTATATGTTATATATTATATGGTATATGTTATATGTTATATATTATATGGTATATATTATATGGTATATATTATATGGTATATGTTATATGTTATATATTATATGGTATATATTATATATTATATGGTATATATTATATGGTATATGTTATATGTTATATATTATATGTTATATATTATATGGTATATATTATATGGTATATATTATATATTATATGGTATATGTTATATGTTATATATTATATGTTATATATTATATGGTATATATTATATATTATATGGTATATATTATATGTTATATGGTATATATTATATGTTATATATTATATGGTATATATTATATGGTATATGTTATATATTATATGTTATATATTATATGGTATATATTATATGGTATATGTTATATATTATATGTTATATATTATATGTTATATATTATATGGTATATATTATATATTATATGGTATATGTTATATATTATATGGTATATATTATATATTATATGGTATATATTATATGGTATATATTATATGGTATATGTTATATATTATATGTTATATATTATATGTTATATATTATATGTAATGTTATATATTATATGATATATTTTTTATTTTTTTTTATTTTACCTTTATTTAACCAGGCAAGTCAGTTAAGAACAAATTCTTATTTTCAATGACGGCCTGGGAACAGTGGGTTAACTGCCTGTTCAGGGGCAGAACGACAGATTGTCAGCTCGGGGGTTTGAACTCACAACCTTCCGGTTACTAGTCCAATGCTCTAACCACTAGGCTACCCTGCCGCCCATATATTATATGTAATGTTATATATTATATGTTATATGTAATGTTATATATTATATGTTATATATTATATGTTATATGTTATATATTATATGTTATATATTATATATTATATGTTATATATTATATGTTATATATTATATGTTATATATTATATGTTATATGTTATATATTATATGGTATATGTTATATATTATATGGTATATATTATATGGTATATATTATATGTTATATGTTATATGTTATATATTATATGTTATATATTATATGTTATATGTTATATATTATATGTTATATATTATATGTTATATATTATATGTTATATGTTATATATTATATGGTATATGTTATATGTTATATGTAATGTTATATATTATATGTTATATATTATATGTTATATGTTATATATTATATGTTATATGTTATATGTTATATGTTATATGTTATATATTATATGTTATATGTTATATGTTATATGTTATATGTTATATATTATATGTTATATATTATATGTTATATATTATATGTTATATGTTATATGTTATATATTATATGGTATATGTTATATGTTATATGTTATATATTATATGTTATATGTTATATGTTATATATTATATGTTATATATTATATGTTATATGTTATATGTTATATATTATATGGTATATGTTATATGTTATATGTAATGTTATATATTATATATTATATGTTATATGTTATATATTATATGGTATATGTTATATGTTATATGTTATATATTATATGTTATAGAGTATATTATATGTTTTATATTATATGTTATAGAGTATATTATATGCTATATGTTATATATTATATGTTATATATAGAGATGAACGTACTTTGGTGCAAAAAGTGCAAATCAATCCCAGAACAACAGCAAAGCACCTTGTGAAGATGCTGGAGGAAACAGGAACAAAGGTATCTATATCCACAGTAAAACACGTCCCTATATCGACATAACCTGAAAGGCCACTCAGCAAGGAAGAAGCCACTGCTCCAAAACCGCCATAAAAAAAGCCAGACTACGGTTTGCAACTGCACATGGGGACAAAGATCATACTTTTTGGAGAAATGTCCTCTGGTCTGATGAAATAAGAATAGTTTCATGCTTGGCCATAATGACCATCGTTATGTTAGGAGGAAAAAGGGGGAGGCTTGCAAGCCGAAATACACAATCCCAACCGTGAAGCACGGGGGTGGCAGCATCATGTTGTGGGGGTGCTTTGCTGCAGGAGGAACTGGTGCACTTCACAAAATAAATGACATCATGTGGGAAGAAAATGATGTGGATATTTTGAAGCAACATCTCAAGACATCAGTCAAGAAGTTAAAGCTTGGTCGCAAATGGGTCTTCCAAATGGACAATGACCCCAAGCATACTTCCAAAGTTGTGGCAAAATGGCTTAAGGACAACAAAGTCAATGTATTGGGGTGTATTGGAGTGGCCATCACAAAGCCCTGACCTAAAAAATATCGATTTGTGGGCAGAACTGAAAAAGTATGTGCGGGCAAGGAGGCCAACAAACCTGACTTTTTTTTACACCAGCTCTGTCAGGAAGAATGGGACAAAATGCAACCAATTAATTGTGGGAAGATTGTGGAAGGCTACCCAAAACGTAATACTAATTGAGTGTATGTAAACTTCTGACCCACTGGGAATGTGATGAACAAAATAAAAGCTTAAATAAATCACTCTCTCTACTATTATTCTGACATTTCACATTCTTAAAATAAAGTGGTGAACCTAACTGACCTAAAACATGGCATTTTTTACTTGGATTAAATGTCAGGAATTGTGAAATACTGAGTTTAAATGCATTTGTCACGTCCTGACCTTAGTTCCTTTTTTATGTCTCTATTTTAGTTTGGCCAGGGCGTGAGTTGGGGTGGGCATTCTATGTTTTGTGTTCTATGTTTTATATCCCTGTGTGTTTGGCCTGGTATGGTTCCCAATCAGAGGCAGCTGGCAATCGTTGTCTCTGATTGAGAACCGTACTTAGGTAGCCTGTTTTCCTATTTTGAGTTGTGGGTGATTGTTTTCTGTTGTGTGTCTGCACCAGCCAGAACTGTTTCGGTCGTTCCCTTTGTTATTTTTGTTATTTCTGTGTTCATTAAATAAATATGGACACATACCACGCTGCACCTTGGTCCTCTCCTTCCAACAGCCTTTTACAGTATTTGGCTAAGGTGTATGTAAACTTCCGGATTCAACTGTATATTATGTGTTCTATATTATATGTAATATATTATATATTTTAAATGATGCAGTATAATATATTATATTATGTTATATTATATATTATGTTATACTATTAACCCAAAATAACATGCCTGTTCTCATTAAAGTCTGTTGTGTATTTTCGGTGGCAAAAGTTAATTAAGGATGACTACTTGTCTACTCGAAATATAGTTATGGCGCTGGCAGGCAAATAGCTAAACGTATCAGCAATCATTCAGAAACGTTCACAGCGGGTTGTAGTGGCGCTCGCTGATTGGCTGAATACCCGGGGTGAGGGGTGGATTGAGCTGTCAACAAAACAGCTTGGCAGAAATATGATGCCAAGTTTTCGAACAACCTGTTATGTTTTTGAGAAGAGATATAAAGCGATTTGTGCATTTGAACAACAGCATAACTACACTTATTTTGCTTTTGCGTGCCAAAAATCGGAATGACCACTTCACATACTGCCACTGTTTTGAGCAGATTCAATTATACTATTTAGAATGAGCAGCCAGCTCACGAATGATGGAGTGCACCAGGGAAAACACAAAAAGCCCTATCCCACCTGGACAAGAGAAATACCTATGTAAGAATGCTGTCCATTGACTACAGCTCAGACTTCAACACCACCGTGCCCTCTAAACTCATTACTACGCTCAGGGCCCTGGGTCTGAACCCCTGCCCTGTACAACTGGGTCCTAGACTTCCTGACAGGCCGACCCCAGGAGGTGAGCCTAACGCATCACCGGGGGCACACTGCTTGCTCTCTCAGGACATCTACAGTCCCTCAGCCACCCGAGCCGCGGCCTGTTCACCCTACTGGCATCTAGACGGCGGAGACAGTAGCTTGGACAGAGAGACTGCTTGGACAGAGAGACTGATTTGACAGAGAGACTGATTGGACAGAGAGACTGATTGGACAGAGAGACTGCTTGGACAGCGAGACTGATTGGACAGAGAGACTGATTGGACAGAGAGACTGCTTGGACAGAGAGACTGCTTGGACAGAGAGACTGATTGGACAGAGAGACTGATAAATCGCTTCTATCTCACCACTACCCGGCCTCCGCCCAGTACCAAAATCAAATCAAATTTATTTATATAGCCCTTCGTACATCAGCTGATATCTCAAAGTGCTGTACAGAAAAACCCAGCCTAAAAACCCAAACAGCAAGCAATGCAGGTGTAGAAGCACGGTGGCTAGGAAAAACTCCCTAGAAAGGCCAAAACCTAGGAAGAAACATAGAGAGGAACCAGGCTATGTGGGGTGGCCAGTCCTCTTCTGGCCAGTCCTCTACCCTGGCCTGAATCTTAGTTACTGTCATTAGCTGGCTACCACCCAGTACTCTACCCAAACATCTTAGAGACTGCTGCCCTAAGTCATTGAACGCTGGTCACTTGAATAATATTTCCAGGCTGTTTTACCCACGTCATACTGTATGTATATGCTGTATTCTAGTAATGGCTCACCTTATATAACTACTGTTGTACACACCTTTTCAATTCATATACTGTCTATACTGTCTGTATACACCATTCCATATAACTACTGTCTATACACACCAACCTATATAACTACTGTCTATATACACCATCCTGTATAACTACTGTCTATACAAACCATCCTGTATTACTACTGTCTATACACACCATCCTGTATAACTACTGTCTATACAAACCATCCTGTATAACTACTGTCTATACATACCATCCTATATAACTACTGTCTATACACACCATCCTATATAACTACTGTCTGTACTGTCTATACACACCATCCTATATAACTACTGTCTATGCTGTCTATACACAGCATCCTATATAACTACTGTCCATACACACCATCCTACATAACTACTGTCTATACACACCATTCTATATAACTACTGTCTATACTGTCTATACACAGCATCCTATATAACTACTGTCTATACACACCATCCTATATAACTACTGTCTATACACACCATTCTATTATAACTACTGTCTATACACACCATCCTATATAACTACTGTCTATACTGTCTATACACACCATCCTATTTAACTACTGTCTATACACACCATTCTATTATAACTACTGTCTATACACACCGTCCTATATAACTACTGTCTATACTGTCTATACACACCATCCTATATAACTACTGTCAATACACACCATTCTATTATAACTACTGTCTATACACACCATCCTATATAACTACTGTCTATACTGTCTATACACACCATCCTATATAACTACTGTCTATACACACCATTCTATTAGAACTACTGTCTATACACACCATCCTATATAACTACTGTCTATACTGTCTATACACACCATCCTATATAACTACTGTCTATACACACCATCCTATATAACTACTGTCTATACTGTCTATACACACCATTCTATATAACTACTGTCTATACACACCATCCTATATAACTACTGTCTATACACACCATCCTATATAACTACTGTCTATACACACCATCCTATATAACTACTGTCTATACACACCATTCTATTATAACTACTGTCTATACACACCATCCTATATAACTACTGTCTATACTGTCTATACACACCATCCTATATAACTACTGTCTATACACACCATCCTATATAACTACTGTCTATACTGTCTATACACACCATTCTATATAACTACTGTCTATACACACCATCCTATATAACTACTGTCTATACACACCATCCTATATAACTACTGTCTATACAAACCATCATTTATTAATACTGTCTATATTCACCATCTTATATAACTACTGTCTATACACACCATCCTATATAACTACTGTCTATACACACCATCCAATATAACTACTGTCTATACACACCATCCAATATAACTACTGTCTATACAAACCATCCTGTATTACTACTGTCTATATACACCATCCTGTATAACTACTGTCTATACAAACCATCCTATATAACTACTGTCTATATACACCATCCTGTATAACTACTGTCTATACAAACCATCCTATATAACTACTGTCTATACAAACCATCCTGTATAACTACTGTCTATACAAACCATCCTGTATTACTACTGTCTATATACACCAATCTGTATAACTACTGTCTATACAAACCATCCTATATAACTACTGTCTATACACACCATCCTATATAACTACTGTCTATACACACCATCCTATATAACTACTGTCTATACTGTATATACAAACCATCCTATATAACTACTGTCTACACACACCATTCTATTATAACTACTGTCTATACACACCATCCTATATAACTACTGTCTACACACACCATTCTATTATAACTACTGTCTATACACACCATCCTATATAACTACTGTCTATACACACCATTCTATTATAACTACTGTCTATACACACCATCCTATATAACTACTGTCTACACACACCATTATATTATAACTACTGTCTATACACACCATCCTATATAACTACTGTCTACACACACCATTCTATTATAACTACTGTCTATACACACCATCCTATATAACTACTGTCTATACACACCATTATATTATAACTACTGTCTATACACACCATCCTATATAACTACTGTCTATACACACCATTCTATTATAACTACTGTCTATACACACCATCCTATATAACTACTGTCTATACACAACATCCTATATAACTACTGTCTATATACACCCTCCTATATCACTACTGTCTATACTGTCTATGCACACCATCCTATATAACTACTGTCTATATACACCATCCTATTTAACTACTGTCTATACAAACCATCCTATATAACTATCTGTCTATACAAACCATCCTATATAACTACTGTCTATACACACCATCTTATATAACTACTGTCTATACACACCATCTTATAACAACTACTGTCTATACAAACCATCCTATATATAACTACTATCTTTACAAACCATCCTATAAAACTACTGTCTATATACACCATCCTATCTAACTGCTGTCTATACTGTCTATACACACCATCTTATAATAACTACTGACTATACACACCATCCTATTTAACTACTGTCTATACAATCCATCCTGTGTAACTACTGTCTATATACACCATTCTGTATAACTACTGTCTATACAAACCATCCTATATAACTACTGTCTATATACACCATCCTACATAACTAATGTCTATACTGTCTATACACACCATCCTATTCTACTGTCTATACTGTCTATATACACCATCCTATATAACTACTGTCTATACTGTCTATATACACCATCCTATATAACTACTGTCTATACTGTCTATATACACCATCCTATATAACTACTGTCTATACTGTCTATACACACCATCCTATATAACTACTGTCTAAACTGTCTATATACACCATACTATTATAACTACTGTCTATACAAACCATCATATAATCCCTCCTATATAACTACTGTCTATATACACCATACTATTATAACTACTGTCTATACACACCATCTTATAATAACTACTGTCTATACAAACCATTCTATATAACTACTGTCTATATACACCATCCTATATAACTTCTGTCTATACTGCCTATACACACCATCCTATATAACTACTGTCTATATACACCATCCTATATAACTACTGTCTATACTGTCTATATACACCATCTATTATAACTACTGT
This sequence comes from Oncorhynchus mykiss, assembly GCF_057628025.1. Classification (NCBI taxonomy): domain Eukaryota; kingdom Metazoa; phylum Chordata; class Actinopteri; order Salmoniformes; family Salmonidae; genus Oncorhynchus; species Oncorhynchus mykiss. Next base: position 38,549,108 of record NC_143035.1, on the reverse strand, counting down.
CTATACAAACCATTCTATATAACTACTGTCTATATTCACCAGCCTATATAACTTCTGTCTATACTGTCTATATACACCATCCTATATAACTACAGTTTATATACACCATCCTATATAACTACTGTCTATATACACCATCCTATATAACTACTGTCTATACACACCATCCTATATAACTACTGTCTATACACACCATCCAATATAACTACTGTCTATACACACCATCCTATATAACTACTGTCTATACACACCATCCTATATAACTACTGTCTATACACACCATCCTATATAACTTCTGTCTATACACACCATCCTATATAACTACTGTCTATACAAACCATCATTTATTAATAATGTCTATATTCACCATCTTATATAACTACTGTCTATACACACCATCCTATATAACTACTGTCTATACACCATCCAATATAACTACTGTCTATACACACCATCCTATATAACTACTGTCTATACACACCATCCTATATAACTACTGTCTATATACACCATCCTATATAACTACTGTCTATACACACCATCCTATATAACTACTGTCTATACACACCATCCTATATAACTACTGTCTATACACACCATCCTATATAACTACTGTCTATACTGTCTATACACACCATCCTATATAACTACTGTCTATACACATCATTCTATTATTACTACTGTCTATACACACCATCCTATATAACTACTGTCTATACACAACATCCTATATAACTACTGTCTATATACACCCTCCTATATAACTACTGTCTATACTGTCTATGCACACCATCCTATATAACTACTGTCTATATACACCATCCTATATAACTACTGTCTATACAAACCATCCTATATAACTACTGTCTATACACACCATCTTATATAACTACTGTCTATACACACCATCTTATAACAACTACTGTCTATACAAACCATCCTATATATAACTACTATCTTTACAAACCATCCTATAAAACTAATGTCTATATACACCATCTTATATAACTACTGTCTATACACACCATCTTATAATAACTACCTTCTATACACACCATTCTATATAACTACTGTCTATACAAACCATTCTATATAAATACTGTCTATATACACCATCCTATCTAACTGCTGTCTATACTGTCTATACACACCATCTTATAATAACTACTGACTATACACACCATCCTATTTAACTACTGTCTATACAATCTATCCTGTGTAACTACTGTCTATATACACCATCCTGTATAACTACTGTTATACAAACCATCCTATATAACTACTGTCTATATACACCATCCTATATAACTACTGTCTATACTGTCTATACACACCATCCTATTTTAACTACTGTCTATACTGTCTATATACACCATCCTATATAACTACTGTCTATATACACCATCCTATATAACTACTGTCTATACTGTCTATATACACCATCCTATATAACTACTGTCTATACTGTCTATACAAACCATCCTATAATCCCTCCTATATAACTACTGTCTATATACATCATACTATTATAACTACTGTCTATACACACCATCTTATAATAACTACTGTCTATACAAACCATTCTATATAACTACTGTCTATATACACCATCCTATATAACTTCTGTCTATACTGTCTATACACACCATCCTATATAACTACTGTCTATATACACCATCCCATATAACTACTGTCTATACTGTCTATATACACCATACTATTATAACTACTGTCTATACAAACCATCCTATAATCCCTCCTATATAACTACTGTCTATATACACCATATGTTATAACTACTGTCTATACAAACCATTCTATATAACTACTGTCTATATACACCATCCTATATAACTTCTGTCTATACTGTCTATACACACCATCCTATATAACTACTGTCTATACACACCATCCTATATAACTACTGTCTATACTGTCTATACACACCATTCTATATAACTACTGTCTATACACACCATCCTATATAACTACTGTCTATACACACCATCCTATATAACTACTGTCTATACAAACCATCATTTATTAATACTGTCTATATTCACCATCTTATATATGTAACGGTTTTCTTGGTGAGAAGGAGAGTCGGACCAAAATGCGGCGTGTCTATTGCAATCCATGTTTAATGAATTAACACACTAAACACAAACACTACCAAAACAATAAACTTAACAAAACCCGAAACAGCCTATACTTGTGTATCCTAACACAGAACAAAGACATCAGGACACTAAGGACAATCACCCACGACAAACTCAAAGAATATGGCTGCCTAAATATGGTTCCCAATCAGAGACAACGATAAACACCTGCCTCTGATTGAGAACCACTTCAGACAGCCATAGACTTAGCTAGAACACCCCACTAGCTACAATCCCCACACATACACACCACATACAAAAACCCATGCCACACCCTGGCCTGACCAAATAAATAAAGATAAACACAAAATACTTTGACCAGGGTGTGACAGAACCCCCCCCCCTAAGGTGCGGACTCCCGAACGCACCTCAAAACAATAGGGAGGGTCCGGGTGGGCGTCTGTCCATGGTGGCGGCTCCGGTGCGGGACGTGGACCCCACTCAATCAATGTCTTAGTCCCTTCTCCTCGCGTCCCTGGATAGTCCACCCTCGCCGCCGACCATGGCCTAGTAGTCCTCACCCAGAACCCCACTGGACTGAGGAGCAGATCGGGACTGAGGGGCAGCTCGGGACTGAGGCAGCTCGGGACTGAGGGGAAGCTCAGGAGTGAGAGGAAGCTCAGGAGTGAGAGGAAGCTCAGGCAGGTTGATGAATCTACCTGGCTGGCTGGTGGTTTCGGCAGATCCTGGCTGACTGGCAGATCCTGGCTGACTGGCAGATCTGGAAGAGTCTGGTCGACTGGCAGATCTTGAAGAGTCTGGTCGACTGGCAGATCTGGAAGAGTCTGGTCGACTGGCAGATCTGGAAGAGTCTGGTCGACTGGCAGATCTGGAAGAGTCTGGTCGACTGGCAGATCTGGAAGAGTCTGGTCGACTGGCAGATCTGGAAGAGTCTGGTCGACTGGCAGATCTGGAAGAGTCTGGTCGACTGGCGGATCTGGAAGATTCTGGTCGACTGGCAGATCTGGAAGAGTCTGGTCGACTGGCAGATCTGGGAGAGTCTGGTCGACTGGCAGATCTGGGAGAGTCTGGTCGACTGGCAGATCTGGGAGAGTCTGGTCGACTGGCAGATCTGGGAGAGTCTGGTCGACTGGCAGATCTGGGAGAGTCTGGTCGACTGGCAGATCTGGAAGAGTCTGGTCGACTGGCAGATCTGGAAGAGTCTGGTCGACTGGCAGATCTGGCTGCTCCATGCTGACTGGCTGCTCCATGATGACTGGCAGCTCTGGCTGCTCCATGCTGACTGGCTGCTCCATGCTGACTGGCAGCTCTGGCTGCTCCATGCTGACTGGCTGCTCCATGCTGACTGGCAGCTCTGGCTGCTCCATGCTGACTGGCTGCTCCATGCTGACTGGCAGCTCTGGCTGCTCCATGCTGACTGGCTGCTCCATGCTGACTGGCAGCTCTGGCTGCTCCATGCTGACTGGCTGCTCTGGCTGCTCCATGCTGACTGGCTGCTCCATGCTGACTGGCTGCTCCATGCTGACTGGCGGCCCTGGCTGCTCCATGCTGACTGGCGGCCCTGGCTGCTCCATTCTGACTGGCGGCCCTGGCTGCTCCATGCTGACTGGCGGCCCTGGCTGCTCCTTGCAGACTGGCAGCTCTGGCGGCTCCTTGCAGACTGGCAGCTCTGGCGGCTCCTTGCAGACTGGCAGCTTTGGCGGCATCCTGCAGACAGGCAGCTCTGGCGGCTCCTTGCAGACTGGCAGCTCCTTACAGACTGGCAGCTCTATGCAGACTGGCAGCTCCTTGCAGACTGGCAGCTCCTTGCAGACTGGCAGCTCTATGCTAACTGGCAGCTCTATGCTAACTGGCAGCTCTATGCTAACTGGCAGCTCTATGCTAACTGGCAGCTCTATGCTAACTGGCAGCTCTATGCTAACTGGCAGCTCTGAACAGGCGGGAGACTCCGGCAGCGCTGTAGAGAAGGAAGGCTCTAACAGCGCTAAACAGGCGGGAGACTCCGACAGCGCTGGAGAGGAGGAGGGCTCCGACAGCGCTGGACAGGCGAGGCGCACTATAGGCCTGATGCGTGGTGCTGGCACTGGTGGTACTAGGCCGAGGACACGCACAGGAAGCCTGGTGCGGGGAGCTGCTACCGGAGGGCTGGGGTGTGGAGGTGGCACAGGATGGGTTAGACCGTGAAGGCGTACTGGAGATCTTGAGAGCGGTGCTGGCACAGGACGTGCAAGGCTAGGGAGGTGCACAGGAGGCCTGGTACGTGAGACTGGCACCATCTTAACCAGCCGACTAACACGCACCTCAGGACGAGTATGGAGCGCTGACCCAGGTGCCATCAAATCCCCGACACGCTCCGTCGGGCGAATTCCATGTTTAAAACACCAACACAGCAACTCCCTCATTTCTCTCTCCTCCAATTTCCCCATTAACTCCTTCACAGTCTCTGTTTCGCTCACCTCCAACACCGGCTCTGGTCTCCTCCTTGGCTCCTCACGATAAACAGGGAGAGTTGGCTCAGGTCTGGCTCCTGACTCTGCCACACTCTCCCTGAGCCCCCCCCCAAGAAATTTTTGGGGCTGACTATGGGGCCTCCGTCCGCGCCGCCTTGCTTGCTTCGCAAACTCCATTCTCCTATATCCTTCCGCGCACTGCTCCATCGAATCCCAGGCGGGCTCCGGCACTCTCCCTGGGTCGACCGCCCACCTGTCTATCTCCTCCCAAGAAGTATAGTCCATACTGTACTCCACTTTGGGCTGTTCTTGCCTGTTGACACGCTGCTTGGTCCCTTTGTGGTGGGTGATTCTGTAACGGTTTTCTTGGTGAGAAGGAGAGTCGGACCAAAATGCGGCGTGTCTATTGCAATCCATGTTTAATGAATTAACACACTAAACACAAACACTACCAAAACAATAAACTTAACAAAACCCGAAACAGCCTATACTTGTGTATCCTAACACAGAACAAAGACATCAGGACACTAAGGACAATCACCCACGACAAACTCAAAGAATATGGCTGCCTAAATATGGTTCCCAATCAGAGACAACGATAAACACCTGCCTCTGATTGAGAACCACTTCAGACAGCCATAGACTTAGCTAGAACACCCCACTAGCTACAATCCCCACACATACACACCACATACAAAAACCCATGCCACACCCTGGCCTGACCAAATAAATAAAGATAAACACAAAATACTTTGACCAGGGTGTGACAATATAACTACTGTCTATACACACCATCCTATATAACTACTGTCTATACACACCATCCAATATAACTACTGTCTATACACACCATCCAATATAACTACTGTCTATACAAACCATCCTGTATTACTACTGTCTATATACACCATCCTGTATAACTACTGTCTATACAAACCATCCTATATAACTACTGTCTATATACACCATCCTGTATAACTACTGTCTATACAAACCATCCTATATAACTACTGTCTATACAAACCATCCTGTATAACTACTGTCTATACAAACCATCCTGTATTACTACTGTCTATATACACCAATCTGTATAACTACTGTCTATACAAACCATCCTATATAACTACTGTCTATACACACCATCCTATATAACTACTGTCTATACACACCATCCTATATAACTACTGTCTATACTGTATATACAAACCATCCTATATAACTACTGTCTACACACACCATTCTATTATAACTACTGTCTATACACACCATCCTATATAACTACTGTCTACACACACCATTCTATTATAACTACTGTCTATACACACCATCCTATATAACTACTGTCTATACACACCATTCTATTATAACTACTGTCTATACACACCATCCTATATAACTACTGTCTACACACACCATTATATTATAACTACTGTCTATACACACCATCCTATATAACTACTGTCTACACACACCATTCTATTATAACTACTGTCTATACACACCATCCTATATAACTACTGTCTATACACACCATTATATTATAACTACTGTCTATACACACCATCCTATATAACTACTGTCTATACACACCATTCTATTATAACTACTGTCTATACACACCATCCTATATAACTACTGTCTATACACAACATCCTATATAACTACTGTCTATATACACCCTCCTATATCACTACTGTCTATACTGTCTATGCACACCATCCTATATAACTACTGTCTATATACACCATCCTATTTAACTACTGTCTATACTGTCTATATACACCATCCTATATAACTACTGTCTATATACACCATCCTATATAACTACTGTCTATACTGTCTATACAAACCATCCTATAATCCCTCCTATATAACTACTGTCTATATACATCATACTATTATAACTACTGTCTATACACACCATCTTATAATAACTACTGTCTATACAAACCATTCTATATAACTACTGTCTATATACACCATCCTATACAACTTCTGTCTATACTGTCTATACACACCATCCTATATAACTACTGTCTATATACACCATCCCATATAACTACTGTCTATACTGTCTATATACACCATACTATTATAACTACTGTCTATACAAACCATCCTATAATCCCTCCTATATAACTACTGTCTATATACACCATATGTTATAACTACTGTCTATACAAACCATTCTATATAACTACTGTCTATATACACCATCCTATATAACTTCTGTCTATACTGTCTATACACACCATCCTATATAACTACTGTCTATACACACCATCCTATATAACTACTGTCTATACTGTCTATACACACCATTCTATATAACTACTGTCTATACACACCATCCTATATAACTACTGTCTATACACACCATCCTATATAACTACTGTCTATACAAACCATCATTTATTAATACTGTCTATATTCACCATCTTATATAACTACTGTCTATACACACCATCCTATATAACTACTGTCTATACACACCATCCAATATAACTACTGTCTATACACACCATCCAATATAACTACTGTCTATACAAACCATCCTGTATTACTACTGTCTATATACACCATCCTGTATAACTACTGTCTATACAAACCATCCTATATAACTACTGTCTATATACACCATCCTGTATAACTACTGTCTATACAAACCATCCTATATAACTACTGTCTATACAAACCATCCTGTATAACTACTGTCTATACAAACCATCCTGTATTACTACTGTCTATATACACCAATCTGTATAACTACTGTCTATACAAACCATCCTATATAACTACTGTCTATACACACCATCCTATATAACTACTGTCTATACACACCATCCTATATAACTACTGTCTATACTGTATATACAAACCATCCTATATAACTACTGTCTACACACACCATTCTATTATAACTACTGTCTATACACACCATCCTATATAACTACTGTCTACACACACCATTCTATTATAACTACTGTCTATACACACCATCCTATATAACTACTGTCTATACACACCATTCTATTATAACTACTGTCTTTACACACCATCCTATATAACTACTGTCTACACACACCATTATATTATAACTACTGTCTATACACACCATCCTATATAACTACTGTCTACACACACCATTCTATTATAACTACTGTCTATACACACCATCCTATATAACTACTGTCTATACACACCATTATATTATAACTACTGTCTATACACACCATCCTATATAACTACTGTCTATACACACCATTCTATTATAACTACTGTCTATACACACCATCCTATATAACTACTGTCTATACACAACATCCTATATAACTACTGTCTATATACACCCTCCTATATCACTACTGTCTATACTGTCTATGCACACCATCCTATATAACTACTGTCTATATACACCATCCTATTTAACTACTGTCTATACAAACCATCCTATATAACTATCTGTCTATACAAACCATCCTATATAACTACTGTCTATACACACCATCTTATATAACTACTGTCTATACACACCATCTTATAACAACTACTGTCTATACAAACCATCCTATATATAACTACTATCTTTACAAACCATCCTATAAAACTACTGTCTATATACACCATCCTATCTAACTGCTGTCTATACTGTCTATACACACCATCTTATAATAACTACTGACTGTACACACCATCCTATTTAACTACTGTCTATACAATCCATCCTGTGTAACTACTGTCTATATACACCATTCTGTATAACTACTGTCTATACAAACCATCCTATATAACTACTGTCTATATACACCATCCTATTTAACTACTGTCTATACTGTCTATATACACCATCCTATATAACTACTGTCTATATACACCATCCTATATAACTACTGTCTATACTGTCTATACAAACCATCCTATAATCCCTCCTATATAACTACTGTCTATATACATCATACTATTATAACTACTGTCTATACACACCATCTTATAATAACTACTGTCTATACAAACCATTCTATATAACTACTGTCTATATACACCATCCTATATAACTTCTGTCTATACTGTCTATACACACCATCCTATATAACTACTGTCTATATACACCATCCCATATAACTACTGTCTATACTGTCTATATACACCATACTATTATAACTACTGTCTATACAAACCATCCTATAATCCCTCCTATATAACTACTGTCTATATACACCATATGTTATAACTACTGTCTATACAAACCATTCTATATAACTACTGTCTATATACACCATCCTATATAACTTCTGTCTATACTGTCTATACACACCATCCTATATAACTACTGTCTATACACACCATCCTATATAACTACTGTCTATACTGTCTATACACACCATTCTATATAACTACTGTCTATACACACCATCCTATATAACTACTGTCTATACACACCATCCTATATAACTACTGTCTATACAAACCATCATTTATTAATACTGTCTATATTCACCATCTTATATAACTACTGTCTATACACACCATCCTATATAACTACTGTCTATACACACCATCCAATATAACTACTGTCTATACACACCATCCAATATAACTACTGTCTATACAAACCATCCTGTATTACTACTGTCTATATACACCATCCTGTATAACTACTGTCTATACAAACCATCCTATATAACTACTGTCTATATACACCATCCTGTATAACTACTGTCTATACAAACCATCCTATATAACTACTGTCTATACAAACCATCCTGTATAACTACTGTCTATACAAACCATCCTGTATTACTACTGTCTATATACACCAATCTGTATAACTACTGTCTATACAAACCATCCTATATAACTACTGTCTATACACACCATCCTATATAACTACTGTCTATACACACCATCCTATATAACTACTGTCTATACTGTATATACAAACCATCCTATATAACTACTGTCTACACACACCATTCTATTATAACTACTGTCTATACACACCATCCTATATAACTACTGTCTACACACACCATTCTATTATAACTACTGTCTATACACACCATCCTATATAACTACTGTCTATACACACCATTCTATTATAACTACTGTCTTTACACACCATCCTATATAACTACTGTCTACACACACCATTATATTATAACTACTGTCTATACACACCATCCTATATAACTACTGTCTACACACACCATTCTATTATAACTACTGTCTATACACACCATCCTATATAACTACTGTCTATACACACCATTATATTATAACTACTGTCTATACACACCATCCTATATAACTACTGTCTATACACACCATTCTATTATAACTACTGTCTATACACACCATCCTATATAACTACTGTCTATACACAACATCCTATATAACTACTGTCTATATACACCCTCCTATATCACTACTGTCTATACTGTCTATGCACACCATCCTATATAACTACTGTCTATATACACCATCCTATTTAACTACTGTCTATACAAACCATCCTATATAACTATCTGTCTATACAAACCATCCTATATAACTACTGTCTATACACACCATCTTATATAACTACTGTCTATACACACCATCTTATAACAACTACTGTCTATACAAACCATCCTATATATAACTACTATCTTTACAAACCATCCTATAAAACTACTGTCTATATACACCATCCTATCTAACTGCTGTCTATACTGTCTATACACACCATCTTATAATAACTACTGACTATACACACCATCCTATTTAACTACTGTCTATACAATCCATCCTGTGTAACTACTGTCTATATACACCATTCTGTATAACTACTGTCTATACAAACCATCCTATATAACTACTGTCTATATACACCATCCTACATAACTAATGTCTATACTGTCTATACACACCATCCTATTCTACTGTCTATACTGTCTATATACACCATCCTATATAACTACAGTCTATACTGTCTATATACACCATCCTATATAACTACTGTCTATACTGTCTATATACACCATCCTATATAACTACTGTCTATACTGTCTATATACACCATCCTATATAACTACTGTCTATACTGTCTATACACACCATCCTATATAACTACTGTCTAAACTGTCTATATACACCATACTATTATAACTACTGTCTATACAAACCATCATATAATCCCTCCTATATAACTACTGTCTATATACACCATACTATTATAACTACTGTCTATACACACCATCTTATAATAACTACTGTCTATACAAACCATTCTATATAACTACTGTCTATATACACCATCCTATATAACTTCTGTCTATACTGCCTATACACACCATCCTATATAACTACTGTCTATATACACCATCCTATATAACTACTGTCTATACTGTCTATATACACCATCTATTATAACTACTGTCTATACAAACCATTCTATATAACTACTGTCTATATTCACCAGCCTATATAACTTCTGTCTATACTGTCTATATACACCATCCTATATAACTACAGTTTATATACACCATCCTATATAACTACTGTCTATACACACCATCCTATATAACTACTGTCTATACACACCATCCTATATAACTACTGTCTATACACACCATCCAATATAACTACTGTCTATACACACCATCCTATATAACTACTGTCTATACACACCATCCTATATAACTACTGTCTATACACACCATCCTATATAACTTCTGTCTATACACACCATCCTATATAACTACTGTCTATACAAACCATCATTTATTAATAATGTCTATATTCACCATCTTATATAACTACTGTCTATACACACCATCCTATATAACTACTGTCTATACACCATCCAATATAACTACTGTCTATACACACCATCCTATATAACTACTGTCTATACACACCATCCTATATAACTACTGTCTATATACACCATCCTATATAACTACTGTCTATACACACCATCCTATATAACTACTGTCTATACACACCATCCTATATAACTACTGTCTATACACACCATCCTATATAACTACTGTCTATACTGTCTATACACACCATCCTATATAACTACTGTCTATACACATCATTCTATTATTACTACTGTCTATACACACCATCCTATATAACTACTGTCTATACACAACATCCTATATAACTACTGTCTATATACACCCTCCTATATAACTACTGTCTATACTGTCTATGCACACCATCCTATATAACTACTGTCTATATACACCATCCTATATAACTACTGTCTATACAAACCATCCTATATAACTACTGTCTATACACACCATCTTATATAACTACTGTCTATACACACCATCTTATAACAACTACTGTCTATACAAACCATCCTATATATAACTACTATCTTTACAAACCATCCTATAAAACTAATGTCTATATACACCATCTTATATAACTACTGTCTATACACACCATCTTATAATAACTACCTTCTATACACACCATTCTATATAACTACTGTCTATACAAACCATTCTATATAAATACTGTCTATATACACCATCCTATCTAACTGCTGTCTATACTGTCTATACACACCATCTTATAATAACTACTGACTATACACACCATCCTATTTAACTACTGTCTATACAATCTATCCTGTGTAACTACTGTCTATATACACCATCCTGTATAACTACTGTTATACAAACCATCCTATATAACTACTGTCTATATACACCATCCTATATAACTACTGTCTATACTGTCTATACACACCATCCTATTTTAACTACTGTCTATACTGTCTATATACACCATCCTATATAACTACTGTCTATATACACCATCCTATATAACTACTGTCTATACTGTCTATATACACCATCCTATATAACTACTGTCTATACTGTCTATACAAACCATCCTATAATCCCTCCTATATAACTACTGTCTATATACATCATACTATTATAACTACTGTCTATACACACCATCTTATAATAACTACTGTCTATACAAACCATTCTATATAACTACTGTCTATATACACCATCCTATATAACTTCTGTCTATACTGTCTATACACACCATCCTATATAACTACTGTCTATATACACCATCCCATATAACTACTGTCTATACTGTCTATATACACCATACTATTATAACTACTGTCTATACAAACCATCCTATAATCCCTCCTATATAACTACTGTCTATATACACCATATGTTATAACTACTGTCTATACAAACCATTCTATATAACTACTGTCTATATACACCATCCTATATAACTTCTGTCTATACTGTCTATACACACCATCCTATATAACTACTGTCTATATACACCATCCTATATAACTACTGTCTATACTGTCTATATACACCATCCTATATAACTACTGTCTATACTGTCTATATACACCATCCTATATAACTTCTGTCTATACTGTCTATACACACCATCCTATATAACTACTGTATATACACACCATCCTATATAACTACTGTCTATATACACCATCCTATATAACTTCTGTCTATACTGTCTATATACACCATCCTATATAACTACAGTCTATATACACCATCCTATATAACTACTGTCTATACACACTATCGTATATAACTACTGTCTATACACACCATCCTATATAACTACTGTCTATACACACCATCCAATATAACTACTGTCTATACACACCATCCTATATAACTACTGTCTATACACACCATCCTATATAACTACTGTCTATACACACCATCCTATATAACTTCTGTCTATACACACCATCCTATATAACTACTGTCTATACAAACCATCATTTATTAATACTGTCTATATTCACCATCTTATATAACTACTGTCTATGCACACCATCTTATAATAACTACTGTCTATACAAACCATTCTATATAACTACTGTCTATATACACCATCCTATATAACTTCTGTCTATACTGTCTATATTCACCATCTTATATAACTACTGTCTATACACACCATCCTATATAACTTCTGTCTATACACACTATCCTATATAACTACTGTCAATACACACCATCTTATAATAACTACTGTCTATACACACCATCCTATATAACTTCTGTCTATACACACCATCCTATATAACTACTGTCTATACAAACCATCATTTATTAATAATGTCTATATTCACCATCTTATATAACTACTGTCTATACACACCATCCTATATAACTACTGTCTATACACCATCCAATATAACTACTGTCTATACACACCATCCTATATAACTACTGTCTATACACACCATCCTATATAACTACTGTCTATATACACCATCCTATATAACTACTGTCTATACACACCATCCTATATAACTACTGTCTATACACACCATCCTATATAACTACTGTCTATACACACCATCCTATATAACTACTGTCTATACACAACATCCTATATAACTACTGTCTATATACACCCTCCTATATAACTACTGTCTATACTGTCTATGCACACCATCCTATATAACTACTGTCTATATACACCATCCTATATAACTACTGTCTATACAAACCATCCTATATAACTACTGTCTATACACACCATCTTATATAACTACTGTCTATACACACCATCTTATAACAACTACTGTCTATACAAACCATCCTATATATAACTACTATCTTTACAAACCATCCTATAAAACTAATGTCTATATACACCATCTTATATAACTACTGTCTATACACACCATCTTATAATAACTACCTTCTATACACACCATTCTATATAACTACTGTCTATACAAACCATTCTATATAAATACTGTCTATATACACCATCCTATCTAACTGCTGTCTATACTGTCTATACACACCATCTTATAATAACTACTGACTATACACACCATCCTATTTAACTACTGTCTATACAATCTATCCTGTGTAACTACTGTCTATATACACCATCCTGTATAACTACTGTTATACAAACCATCCTATATAACTACTGTCTATATACACCATCCTATATAACTACTGTCTATACTGTCTATACACACCATCCTATTTTAACTACTGTCTATACTGTCTATATACACCATCCTATATAACTACTGTCTATATACACCATCCTATATAACTACTGTCTATACTGTCTATATACACCATCCTATATAACTACTGTCTATACTGTCTATACAAACCATCCTATAATCCCTCCTATATAACTACTGTCTATATACATCATACTATTATAACTACTGTCTATACACACCATCTTATAATAACTACTGTCTATACAAACCATTCTATATAACTACTGTCTATATACACCATCCTATATAACTTCTGTCTATACTGTCTATACACACCATCCTATATAACTACTGTCTATATACACCATCCCATATAACTACTGTCTATACTGTCTATATACACCATACTATTATAACTACTGTCTATACAAACCATCCTATAATCCCTCCTATATAACTACTGTCTATATACACCATATGTTATAACTACTGTCTATACAAACCATTCTATATAACTACTGTCTATATACACCATCCTATATAACGTCTGTCTATACTGTCTATACACACCATCCTATATAACTACTGTCTATATACACCATCCTATATAACTACTGTCTATACTGTCTATATACACCATCCTATATAACTACTGTCTATACTGTCTATATACACCATCCTATATAACTTCTGTCTATACTGTCTATACACACCATCCTATATAACTACTGTATATACACACCATCCTATATAACTACTGTCTATATACACCATCCTATATAACTTCTGTCTATACTGTCTATATACACCATCCTATATAACTACAGTCTATATACACCATCCTATATAACTACTGTCTATACACACTATCCTATATAACTACTGTCTATACACACCATCCTATATAACTACTGTCTATACACACCATCCAATATAACTACTGTCTATACACACCATCCTATATAACTACTGTCTATACACACCATCCTATATAACTACTGTCTATACACACCATCCTATATAACTTCTGTCTATACACACCATCCTATATAACTACTGTCTATACAAACCATCATTTATTAATACTGTCTATATTCACCATCTTATATAACTACTGTCTATGCACACCATCTTATAATAACTACTGTCTATACAAACCATTCTATATAACTACTGTCTATATACACCATCCTATATAACTTCTGTCTATACTGTCTATATTCACCATCTTATATAACTACTGTCTATACACACCATCCTATATAACTTCTGTCTATACACACTATCCTATATAAATACTGTCTATACACACCATCTTATAATAACTACTGTCTATATACACCATCCTATTTAACTACTGTCTATACAATGCATCCTGTGTAACTACTGTCTATATACACCATCCTGTATAACTACTGTCTATACAAACCATCCTATATAACTACTGTCTATATACACCATCCTATATAACTACTGTCTATACTGTCTATACACACCATCCTATATAACTACTATCTATATACACCATCCTATAGAACTACTGTCTATATACACCATCCTGTATAACTACTGTCTATACAAACCATCCTATATAACTACTGTCTATATACACCATCCTATATAACTACTGTCTATACTGTCTATACACACCATCCTATTTTAACTACTGTCTATACTGTCTATATACACCATCCTATATAACTACTGTCTATACTGTCTATACACACCATCCTATATAACTACTGTCTAAACTGTCTATATACACCATACTATTATAACTACTGTCTTTACAAACCATCCTATAATCCCTCCTATATAACTACTGTCTATATTCACCATACTATTATAATTACTGTCTATACACACCATCTTATAATAACTACTGTCTATACAAACCATTCTATATAACTACTGTCTATATACACCATCCTATATAACTTCTGTCTATACTGTCTATACACACCATCCTATATAACTACTGTCTATATACACCATCCCATATAACTACTGTCTATACTGTCTATATACACCATACTATTATAACTACTGTCTATACAAACCATCCTATAATCCCTCCTATATAACTACTGTCTATATACACCATATGTTATAACTACTGTCTATACAAACCATTCTATATAACTACTGTCTATATACACCATCCTATATAACTTCTGTCTATACTGTCTATACACACCATCCTATATAACTACTGTCTATATACACCATCCTATATAACTACTGTCTATACTGTCTATATACACCATCCTATATAACTACTGTCTATACTGTCTATATACACCATCCTATATAACTTCTGTCTATACTGTCTATACACACCATCCTATATAACTACTGTATATACACACCATCCTATATAACTACTGTCTATATACACCATCCTATATAACTTCTGTCTATACTGTCTATATACACCATCCTATATAACTACAGTCTATATACACCATCCTATATAACTACTGTCTATACACACTATCGTATATAACTACTGTCTATACACACCATCCTATATAACTACTGTCTATACACACCATCCAATATAACTACTGTCTATACACACCATCCTATATAACTACTGTCTATACACACCATCCTATATAACTACTGTCTATACACACCATCCTATATAACTTCTGTCTATACACACCATCCTATATAACTACTGTCTATACAAACCATCATTTATTAATACTGTCTATATTCACCATCTTATATAACTACTGTCTATGCACACCATCTTATAATAACTACTGTCTATACAAACCATTCTATATAACTACTGTCTATATACACCATCCTATATAACTTCTGTCTATACTGTCTATATTCACCATCTTATATAACTACTGTCTATACACACCATCCTATATAACTTCTGTCTATACACACTATCCTATATAACTACTGTCAATACACACCATCTTATAATAACTACTGTCTATACACACCATCCTATATAACTTCTGTCTATACACACCATCCTATATAACTACTGTCTATACAAACCATCATTTATTAATAATGTCTATATTCACCATCTTATATAACTACTGTCTATACACACCATCCTATATAACTACTGTCTATACACCATCCAATATAACTACTGTCTATACACACCATCCTATATAACTACTGTCTATACACACCATCCTATATAACTACTGTCTATATACACCATCCTATATAACTACTGTCTATACACACCATCCTATATAACTACTGTCTATACACACCATCCTATATAACTACTGTCTATACACACCATCCTATATAACTACTGTCTATACACAACATCCTATATAACTACTGTCTATATACACCCTCCTATATAACTACTGTCTATACTGTCTATGCACACCATCCTATATAACTACTGTCTATATACACCATCCTATATAACTACTGTCTATACAAACCATCCTATATAACTACTGTCTATACACACCATCTTATATAACTACTGTCTATACACACCATCTTATAACAACTACTGTCTATACAAACCATCCTATATATAACTACTATCTTTACAAACCATCCTATAAAACTAATGTCTATATACACCATCTTATATAACTACTGTCTATACACACCATCTTATAATAACTACCTTCTATACACACCATTCTATATAACTACTGTCTATACAAACCATTCTATATAAATACTGTCTATATACACCATCCTATCTAACTGCTGTCTATACTGTCTATACACACCATCTTATAATAACTACTGACTATACACACCATCCTATTTAACTACTGTCTATACAATCTATCCTGTGTAACTACTGTCTATATACACCATCCTGTATAACTACTGTTATACAAACCATCCTATATAACTACTGTCTATATACACCATCCTATATAACTACTGTCTATACTGTCTATACACACCATCCTATTTTAACTACTGTCTATACTGTCTATATACACCATCCTATATAACTACTGTCTATATACACCATCCTATATAACTACTGTCTATACTGTCTATATACACCATCCTATATAACTACTGTCTATACTGTCTATACAAACCATCCTATAATCCCTCCTATATAACTACTGTCTATATACATCATACTATTATAACTACTGTCTATACACACCATCTTATAATAACTACTGTCTATACAAACCATTCTATATAACTACTGTCTATATACACCATCCTATATAACTTCTGTCTATACTGTCTATACACACCATCCTATATAACTACTGTCTATATACACCATCCCATATAACTACTGTCTATACTGTCTATATACACCATACTATTATAACTACTGTCTATACAAACCATCCTATAATCCCTCCTATATAACTACTGTCTATATACACCATATGTTATAACTACTGTCTATACAAACCATTCTATATAACTACTGTCTATATACACCATCCTATATAACGTCTGTCTATACTGTCTATACACACCATCCTATATAACTACTGTCTATATACACCATCCTATATAACTACTGTCTATACTGTCTATATACACCATCCTATATAACTACTGTCTATACTGTCTATATACACCATCCTATATAACTTCTGTCTATACTGTCTATACACACCATCCTATATAACTACTGTATATACACACCATCCTATATAACTACTGTCTATATACACCATCCTATATAACTTCTGTCTATACTGTCTATATACACCATCCTATATAACTACAGTCTATATACACCATCCTATATAACTACTGTCTATACACACTATCCTATATAACTACTGTCTATACACACCATCCTATATAACTACTGTCTATACACACCATCCAATATAACTACTGTCTATACACACCATCCTATATAACTACTGTCTATACACACCATCCTATATAACTACTGTCTATACACACCATCCTATATAACTTCTGTCTATACACACCATCCTATATAACTACTGTCTATACAAACCATCATTTATTAATACTGTCTATATTCACCATCTTATATAACTACTGTCTATGCACACCATCTTATAATAACTACTGTCTATACAAACCATTCTATATAACTACTGTCTATATACACCATCCTATATAACTTCTGTCTATACTGTCTATATTCACCATCTTATATAACTACTGTCTATACACACCATCCTATATAACTTCTGTCTATACACACTATCCTATATAAATACTGTCTATACACACCATCTTATAATAACTACTGTCTATATACACCATCCTATTTAACTACTGTCTATACAATGCATCCTGTGTAACTACTGTCTATATACACCATCCTGTATAACTACTGTCTATACAAACCATCCTATATAACTACTGTCTATATACACCATCCTATATAACTACTGTCTATACTGTCTATACACACCATCCTATATAACTACTATCTATATACACCATCCTATAGAACTACTGTCTATATACACCATCCTGTATAACTACTGTCTATACAAACCATCCTATATAACTACTGTCTATATACACCATCCTATATAACTACTGTCTATACTGTCTATACACACCATCCTATTTTAACTACTGTCTATACTGTCTATATACACCATCCTATATAACTACTGTCTATACTGTCTATACACACCATCCTATATAACTACTGTCTAAACTGTCTATATACACCATACTATTATAACTACTGTCTTTACAAACCATCCTATAATCCCTCCTATATAACTACTGTCTATATTCACCATACTATTATAATTACTGTCTATACACACCATCTTATAATAACTACTGTCTATACAAACCATTCTATATAACTACTGTCTATATACACCATCCTATATAACTTCTGTCTATACTGTCTATACACACCATCCTATATAACTACTGTCTATATACACCATCCCATATAACTACTGTCTATACTGTCTATATACACCATACTATTATAACTACTGTCTATACAAAGCATCCTATAATCCCTCCTATATAACTACTGTCTATATACACCATCTGTTATAACTACTGTCTATACAAACCATTCTATATAACTACTGTCTATATACACCATCCAATATAACTTCTGTCTATACTGTCTATATACACCATCCTATATAACTACAGTCTATATACACCCTCCTATATAACTACTGTCTATACACACCATCCTATATAACTACTGTCTATACACACCATCCTATATAACTATTGTCTATACACACCATCCTATATAACTACTGTCTATACACACCATCCTATATAACTACTGTCTATACACACCATCCTATATAACTTCTGTCTATACACACCATCCTATATAACTACTGTCTATACAAACCATCATTTATTAATACTGTCTATATTCACCATCTTATATAACTACTGTCTATACACACCATCTTATAATAACTACTGTCTATACAAACCATTCTATATAACTACTGTCTATATACACCATCCTATATAACTTCTGTCTATACTGTCTATATTCACCATCTTATATAACTACTGTCTATACACACTATCCTATATAACTACTGTCTATACACACCATCTTATAATAACTACTGTCTATACACACCATCCTATATAACTTCTGTCTATACACACTATCCTATATAACTACTGTCTATACACACCATCCTATTTAACTACTGTCTATACAATGCATCCTGTGTAACTACTGTCTATATACACCATCCTGTATAACTACTGTCTATACAAACCATCCTATATAACTACTGTCTATATACACCATCCTATATAACTACTGTCTATACTGTCTATACACACCATCCTATATAACTACTATCTATATACACCATCCTATAGAACTACTGTCTATACACACCATCCTATTATAACTACTGTCTATACACCATCCTATTATAACTACTGTCTATATACACCATCCTATATAACTACTGTCTATGCACACCATCCTATATAACTACTGTCTATACACACCATCCTATATAACTACTGTCTATACACACCATCCTATTATAACTACTGTCTATATACACCATCCTATATAACTACTGTCTATACACACCATCCTATAATCCCTCCTATATAACTACTATCTATATACACCATCCTATAGAACTACTGTCTATATACACCATCCTGTATAACTACTGTCTATACAAACCATCCTATATAACTACTGTCTATATACACCATCCTATATAACTACTGTCTATACTGTCTATACACACCATCCTATTTTAACTACTGTCTATACTGTCTATATACACCATCCTATATAACTACTGTCTATACTGTCTATACACACCATCCTATATAACTACTGTCTAAACTGTCTATATACACCATACTATTATAACTACTGTCTATACAAACCATCCTATAATCCCTCCTATATAACTACTGTCTATATACACCATACTATTATAATTACTGTCTATACACACCATCTTATAATAACTACTGTCTATACAAACCATTCTATATAACTACTGTCTATATACACCATCCTATATAACTTCTGTCTATACTGTCTATACACACCATCCTATATAACTACTGTCTATATACACCATCCCATATAACTACTGTCTATACTGTCTATATACACCATACTATTATAACTACTGTCTATACAAACCATCCTATAATCCCTCCTATATAACTACTGTCTATATACACCATCTGTTATAACTACTGTCTATACAAACCATTCTATATAACTACTGTCTATATACACCATCCAATATAACTTCTGTCTATACTGTCTATATACACCATCCTATATAACTACAGTCTATATACACCATCCTATATAACTACTGTCTATACACACCATCCTATATAACTACTGTCTATACACACCATCCTATATAACTACTGTCTATACACACCATCCAATATAACTACTGTCTATACACACCATCCTATATAACTACTGTCTATACACACCATCCTATATAACTACTGTCTATACACACCATCCTATATAACTTCTGTCTATACACACCATCCTATATAACTACTGTCTATACAAACCATCATTTATTAATACTGTCTATATTCACCATCTTATATAACTACTGTCTATACACACCATCTTATAATAACTACTGTCTATACAAACCATTCTATATAACTACTGTCTATATACACCATCCTATATAACTTCTGTCTATACTGTCTATATTCACCATCTTATATAACTACTGTCTATACACACCATCCTATATAACTACTGTCTATACACACTATCCTATATAACTACTGTCTATACACACCATCTTATAATAACTACTGTCTATACACACCATCCTATATAACTTCTGTCTATACACACTATCCTATATAACTACTGTCTATACACACCATCCTATTTAACTACTGTCTATACAATGCATCCTGTGTAACTACTGTCTATATACACCATCCTGTATAACTACTGTCTATACAAACCATCCTATATAACTACTGTCTATATACACCATCCTATATAACTACTGTCTATACTGTCTATACACACCATCCTATATAACTACTATCTATATACACCATCCTATAGAACTACTGTCTATACACACCATCCTATTATAACTACTGTCTATACACCATCCTATTATAACTACTGTCTATATACACCATCCTATATAACTACTGTCTATGCACACCATCCTATATAACTACTGTCTATACACACCATCCTATATAACTACTGTCTATACACACCATCCTATTATAACTACTGTCTATATACACCATCCTATATAACTACTGTCTATATGCACCATCCTAAATAACTACTGTCTATACTGTCTATATACACCATCCTATTATAACCACTGTCTATACTGTCTATATACACCATCCTATATAACTACTGTCTATACACACCATCCTATAATCCCTCCTATATAACTACTGTCTATATACACCATCCTATATAACTACTGTCTATACACACCATCCTATATAACTTCTGTCTATACACACCATCCTATAATCCCTCCTATATAACTACTGTCTATATACACCATCCTATATAACTACTGTCTATACACACCATCCTATATAACTTCTGTCTATACACACCATCCTATAATCCCTCCTATATAACTACTGTCTATATACACCATCCTATATAACTTCTGTCTATACACACTATTCTATAATCCCTCCTATATAACTACTGTCTATATACACCATCCTATATAACTACTGTCTTTACAAGCCATTCTATATAACTTCTGTCTATACACACTATCCTATTTAACTACTGTCTATACACACCGTCCTATATAACTACTGTCTATACTGTCTATACAAACCATCCTTTATTAATACTGTCTATATTCACCATCCTATGTAACTACTGTCTATATACACCATCCTATATAACTTCTGTCTATATACACCATCCTATATAACTTCTGTCTATATGCACCATCCTATATAACTTCTGTCTATATACACCATCCTATATAACTTCTGTCTATATACACCATCCTATATAACTTCTGTCTATATACACCATCCTATATAACTTCTGTCTATACTGTCTATATACACCATCCTATATAACTACTGTCTATACAAACCATCCTTTATTAATACTGTCTATATTCACCATCCTATGTAACTACTGTCTATATACACCATCCTATATAACTTCTGTCTATATACACCATCCTATATAACTTCTGTCTATATGCACCATCCTATATAACTTCTGTCTATATACACCATCCTATATAACTTCTGTCTATATACACCATCCTATATAACTTCTGTCTATATACACCATCCTATATAACTTCTGTCTATATACACCATCCTATATAACTTCTGTCTATACTGTCTATATACACCATCCTATATAACTACTGTCTATACAAACCATCCTTTATTAATACTGTCTATATTCACCATCCTATGTAACTACTGTCTATATACACCATCCTATATAACTTCTGTCTATATACACCATCCTGTATAACTTCTGTCTATATGCACCATCCTATATAACTTCTGTCTATATACACCATCCTATATAACTTCTGTCTATATACACCATCCTATATAACTTCTGTCTATATACACCATCCTATATAACTTCTGTCTATATACACCATCCTATATAATTTCTGTCTATACTGTCTATATACACCATCCTATATAACTACTGTCTATACACACCATCCTATATAACTTCTGTCTATATACACCATCCTATATAACTACTGTCTATACAAACCATCCTTTATTAATACTGTCTCTATTCACCATCCTATATAACTTCTGTCTATACACACCATCCTATATAACTTCTGTCTATACACATTAATCACATTTTTTTATTTTTTTTTATTTAACCAGGTATAATAATAAAAAAAAATCTTATCTTAAATGTGATAAGGCCACACAAAGGGCCAGAGATTATTACAGACACCTGTGATACTATGCAGTACCCAAAAGGACCACTAGAGGTCTTGCGATAGATTTCACGTAAAATCCTTAAACGATATTCTGGTGGCTTACTGGCAAAACTTAGAACATTTCCAGTAAAAATATAAAAAAATAAAAAAATATTTTTCCAACCTAAGACATTCACAGAGCACTTTGTACACCAAAATGTCAGTCGGATCAGTTCCGGAACCGCTCAAAGTCCCCCAAATATGGGACTCAAAGATTCACTTGGCAGAAATCGCACCACCATTTCCTGATTGCTAAAACTCTAATAGTTCGCTTAATTTCAGTTTATGTGACAAAACAAGTAAGTCTAAGTGTAAAGAATCATTGCACCATCTAAACCTCTGTGAAATATATTTCCATAACAATTTTTTTTTTTTCAACTGTTTGTGAAAGTAAAAGTAAATTAAAAAATGTAAGAACAGGAAGCATAGAAGCAGCACACATAGAACATATTTACCGATTCTTACACGTGCTTTCAATGAGAATGACAGATCTATAACATACATTTCTATGTGCATTTGCTCAGGTTGCCCAAAAAGTTACACATTGCAGCTTCAACATCTGAGCACTGATGAAAGAATGGAGAGAGAGAGAGAGAATGGAGGGAGAGAGAGAGAGAATGGAGAGAGAGAGACAGACAGAGAGAGAATGAAGAGAGAGAGAGAGAGAGAGAGAGAGAGAGAGAGAGAGAATTGTATATTATCTACCTCACTTGCTTTGGCAATGTTAACACATGTTTCCCATGCAAATAAAGCCCCTTGAATTGAATTTAAATTGAATTGAATGGAGAGAGAGAGAGACAGAGAGAATGGAGAGAGACATATAGAATGGGGAGAGACATATAGAATGGGGAGAGACATATAGAATGGGGAGAGACATATAGAATGGGGAGAGACATATAGAATGGGAGAGAGAGCGACATATAGAGTGGAGAGAGAGAGACAGAGAGAATGGAGGGAGAGAGAGAGACAGAGAATGGAGAGAGAGAGAGAGACAGAAAATGGAGAGAGAGAGAGAGAAAGACAGAGAATGGAGAGAGAGAGACAGAGAGGATGGAGCGAGAGAGAGAGAGAGACAGAGAATGGAGAGAGAGAGAGAGAGATAGAGAGTGAGAGAGACAGAGATAAATTAAGCGATAGTGTACACGGTCCACTCAGAAACCAATGGTGTACTGTAGGGCTCTTCATAGTGAACAGTAACGTTCCCCTTTCATGAATAAAAACAGTGCCCATGTCCAAAATGGCTCCCTATATAGTTACACTACGCCTGACCAGGGCTCATAGTGATCTGATCAAAAGTAGTCCACTATGTAGGGAATAGGGTGCCATTTGGGAATGCCTATTTAGAATCCAACAGGACTTTATTACTGTCTAATTAATCATAGCATCGTAGAGAGGGAGATTGATAATAAGCAGAGCAAATTAAATTCATCTTTTTAACCCTCCTCCAAGGAGAGAGATTGATTTGGTTAAAATTAGCCTCGGTGTGGGGGAAACAATGCACCGTAACAGCATCATTAACATGAAATTCATTGTTGTTCAGCATTCAAAAAATATTTACACAAAGTTAAATGTTCATCAATTGGAAATATCCGTCGTATGGGAAGACCAGGAGCAAGAAATTTGCTGCCAGGTAGCCTGGTGGTTAGAGTTTAGGGTAGTTTAGCTAACTGAATGGTTGCTGGATTGAATCCCACAAAGGTGGGAAAAAAAGTAAATACATCTGTTGTTCTGAACAAGGCTGTTAACAACACACTGTTTCCAGGCTGTCATTGTCTACTAAGAATGTGTTCTTATCTGACCTGCCTAGTTAAATCAAGGGTACAAAATGGCACCCTATGTAGTGCACTACTTTTGATTAAAGGAATAGGGTACCATTTGGTTTCATCCCTCTGGTCTATTGGAGTCATTACACACATAGGGGATGAGAAAATTTCATTCTACATTGGACTGGACAGGAGAGAGAGAGAGGACCATTTTATTCTACGTTGGACTGGCCAGGAGAGAGAGAGAGGACAATTTCATTCTACGTTGGACTGGCCAGGAGAGAGAGAGAGGACAATTTCATTCTACGTTGGACTGGCCAGGAGAGAGAGAGAGAGGACCATTTTATTCTACGTTGGACTGGCCAGGAGAGAGAGAGAGGACAATTTCATTCTACGTTGGACTGGCCAGGAGAGAGAGAGAGAGGACAATTTCATTCTACGTTGGACTGGCCAGGAGAGAGAGAGAGAGGACCATTTCATTCTACGTTGGACTGGCCAGGAGAGAGAGAGAGAGGACCATTTCATTCTACGTTGGACTGGCCAGGAGAGAGAGAGAGGACAATTTCATTCTACGTTGGACTGGCCAGGAGAGAGAGAGAGGACCATTTCATTCTACGTTGGACTGGCCAGGAGAGAGAGAGAGGACCATTTCATTCTACGTTGGACTGGCCAGGAGAGAGAGGACCATTTCATTCTACGTTGGACTGGCCAGGAGAGAGAGAGAGGACCATTTCATTGATAGGTAATTGAAGTCTCACACTTCAGGAATTCTGTATTATACCAGACAATGGTTTAAATAGTATTGGTTGTTCTTTCAGAGTACATTAAATGTACTCTCAACCAAGTGCAGCTAAAGTATTTGAAAGGAAATAAAGAATTTTTTGGAACCCACGTTTGTTCCCTAACATGGAACACTCAGGTCAGTCTGGTGAACAAGTTAAGCGTCAGTATAGAGACAAAGTAGAATCGCAATTCAAAGGCTCAGACGCAAGAGGTATGTGGCAGGGTCTACAGTCAATCACGGACTACAAAAGCCCCGTCACGGACCAGGATGTCTTGCTCCCATGCAGACTAAACAACTTTTTTGCCCGCTTTGAGGACAATACAGTGCCACTGACACGGCCCGCAACCAAAACATGCGGACTCTCCTTCACTGCAGCCGAGGTGAGTAAAACATTTAAACGTGTTAACCCTCGCAAGGCTGCAGGCCAAGACGGCATCCCCAGCCGCGCCCTCAGAGCATGCGCAGACCAGCTGGCTGGTGTGTTTACAGACATATTCAATCAATCCTTATCCCAGTCTGCTGTTCCCACATGCTTCAAGAGGGCCACCATTGTCCCTGTTCCCAAGAAAGCTAAGGTAACTGAGCTAAACGACTATTGCCCCATAGCACTCACTTCCGTCATCATGAAGTGCTTTGAGAGACTAGTCAAGGACCATGTCACCTCCACCCTACCTGACACCCTAGACCCACTCCAATGTGCTTACCGCCCAAATAGGTCCACAGACGATGCAATCTCAACCACACTGCACATTGCCCTAATCCATCTGGACAAGAGGAATACCTATGTGAGAATGCTGTTCATCGACTACAGCTCAGCATTTAACACCATAGTACCCTCCAAACTCGTCATCAAGACCCTGGGTCTCGACCCCGCCCTGTGCAACTGGGTACTGGACTTCCTGACAGACCGCCCCCAGGTGGTGAGTGTAGGTAACAACATCTCCACCCCGCTGATCCTCAACACTGGGGCCCCACAAGGGTGCGTTCTGAACCCTCTCCTGTGCTCCCTGTTCACCCACGACTGCGTGGCCATGCACACCTCCAACTCAATCATCAAGTTTGCGGACGACACTACAGTGGTAGGCTTGATAACCAACAACGACGAGACGGCCTACAGGGAAGAGGTGAGGGCCCTCGGAGTGTGGTGTCAGGAAAATAACCTCATACTCAACGTCAACAAAACAAAGGAGATGATTGTGGACTTCAGGAAACAGCAGAGGGAGCACCCCCCTATTCACATCGACGGGACAGTAGTGGAGAGGGTAGTAACTTTTAAGTTCCTCTGCGTACACAGCAGCAGCGCCTCTTCAACCTCAGGAGGCTGAAGAAATCCGGCTTGTCACCAAAAACACTCACAAACTACTAAGTCTACAGATGCACAATCGAGAGCATCCTGTCGGGCTGTATCACTGCCTGGTACGGCAACTGCTCCACTCACAACCGTAAGGCTCTCCAGAGGGTAGTGAGGTCTGTACAACGCATCACCAGGGGCAAACTACCTGCCCTCCAGGACACCTACACCACCCGATGTCACAGGAAGGCCATAAAGATCATCAATGACAACAACCACCCGAGCCACTGCCTGTTCACCCTGCTAGCATCCAGAAGGCGAGGTCAGTACAGGTGCATCAAAGCAGGGACCGAGAGACTGAAAAACAGCTTCTATCTCAAGGCCATCAGACTGTTAAACAGCCACCACTAACATTTAGTGGCTGCTGCCAACATACTGACTCAACTCCAGCCACTTTAATTATGGAAATTGATGGAAATTGATGTAAAAATATATCACTAGCCACTTTAAACAATGCTACTTAATGTAATGTTTACATACCCTACATTACTCATCTCATATGTATATATGTATATACTGTACTCTTTATCATCTACTGCATCTTTATGTAATACATGTATCACTAGCCACTAGCTAGTCACTAGTCACTAGCCACAATGCCACTTTATGTTTCTATACCCTACATTACTCATCTCATATGTATATACTGTACTCTATACCATCTACTGCATCTTGCCTTTGCCATTCTGTACCATCACTCATTCATATATCTTTATGTACATATTCTTTATCCCTTTACACTTGTGTGTATAAGGTAGACGTTTTGGAATTGTTAGGTTAGATTACTCATTGGTTATTATGGCATTGTCGGAACTAGAAGCACAAGCATTTCGCTACACTCGCATTAACATCTGCTAACCATGTGTATGTGACAAATAAAATTAGATTAGATTTGATTTGATTATTTACTTATTCATGTGCATTTCCCATCCTTCGTCTCCCGCTCAGTCTAATGAAGAGATCAAATCAGATCGTCTATCCTGGAAGAGAAGAAGAAGAGGACCAAGAACAAGGGAAGAGGAGAAGAGCGAGAGGAGTAGACGAGACGTTGTTGGAGTACACTCTTTTGCTGTATCTTGGGGATAGTTTTAAAGCGATACTCATTCAACCATGTGAAGAGAAATGACTTGTGTTAATATGGAGAGACGCCGGGAGAATATATAGAGACTGAGGAGAGGAAAGTGTTGGTGTCTGTCTGTCTGTCTGTCGCTGCTAATAACCAACCAACCCTCATGTCCCCGTCTGGCTCCTCCTCTCCTCAGGTTTTCAGTACATTGGGGTCTCTTCTCTCTCTCTTCTCCTCAGGTTTTCAGTACATCGGGGTCTCTTCTCTCTCTCTTCTTCTCAGGTTTTCAGTACATCGGGGTCTATTCTCTCTCTCTTCTCCTCAGGTTCAGTACATCGGGGTCTCTTCTCTCTCTCTTCTCCTCAGGTTTTCAGTACATCGGGATCTCTTCTCTCTCTCTTCTCCTCAGGTTTTCAGTACATCGGGATCTCTTCTCTCTCTCTTCTCCTCAGGTTTTCAGTACATCGTGGTCTCTTCTGTCTCTCTTCTCCTCAGGTTTTCAGTACATCGGGGTCTCTTCTCTCTCTTTTCACCTCAGGTTTTCAGTACATCGGGGTCTCTTCTCTCTCTCTTCTCCTCAGGTTTTCAGTGCATCGTGGTCTCTTCTCTCTCTCTCTTCTCCTCAGGTTTTCAGTACATCGGGGTCTCTTCTCTCTCTCTTCTCCTCAGGTTTTCAGTACATCGTGGTCTCTTCTCTCTCTCTTCTCCTCAGGTTTTCAGTACATCGTGGTCTCTTCTCTCTCTCTTCTCCTCAGGTTTTCAGTACACCAGGGTCTCTTCTCTCTCTCTTCTTCTCAGGTTTTCAGTACATCGGGGTCTTTTCTCTCTCTCTTCTCCCTTCAAACAAACACACACAAACTTCCTGGATAAAATGTATAGTTGCAATAAAAAGTATGTGAACCCATTGGAATTACCTGGATTTCTACATAAATTGATTAAAAAAATGTGATCTGATCTTCCTGTAAATCACAACAATAGACAAACACAGTGTGCTTAATCTAATAACACACAAATTGTTGTATTTTTCTTTTCTATATTGAATACCTAATTTAAACATTCACAGTGTAGGTTGGAAAAAGCATGTGAACCCCTAGGCTAATAACTTTTCAAAAGCAAATTGGAGTCAGGAGTCAGCTAATTGGCGTCAGGAGTCAGCTAATCTGGAGTCCAATCAATGAGACGAGATCTGAGATTTTGGTTAGAGCTGCCCTGCCATAAAAAACACTCACAAAATTTGAGTTAGCTATTCACAAGAAGCATTGCCTGATGTGAACCATGCCTCGAAGAAAATAGATATTTGAAGACCTAAGATTAAGAATTGTTGACTTGTATAAAGCTGGAAATGGTTACCAAAGTATCTCTAAAAGCCTTGAGGTTCATCAGTCCACGGTAAGACAAATTGTCTATAAATGGAGAAAGTTCAGCACTGTTGCTACTCTCCCTAGGAGTGGTCGTCCTGCAAAGATGACTGCAAGAGCATGGAGCAAAATGCTCAATGAGGTTAAGAAGAATCCTAGAGTGTCAGCTAAATACTTACAGAAATCTCTGGAACATTCTAACATCTCTGTTGACGAGTCTACGATATGTAAAACACTAAACAAGAACGGTGTTCATGGGAGGACACCATGGAAGAAGCCACTGCTGACCAAAAAAACATTGCTGCACGTCTGAAGTTCGCAAAAGAGCACCTAGATGTTCCACAGCGCTACTGGCAAAATATCCTGTGGACAGATGAAACTACAGTTGAGTTGTTTGGAAGGAACACACAACACTATGTGTGGAGAAAAAAAGGCACAGCACACCAACATCAAAACCTCATCCCAACAGTAAAATATGGTGGAGGGAGCATCATCGTTTGGGTCTGCTTTGTTGCCTCAGGGCCTGGACAGCTTGTTATCATTGATGGAAAAAATAATTCTCATGTTTATCAAGTAATTTTGCAAGAGAATGTAAGGCTACCTGTCCACCAATTTAAGCTCAACAGAAGTTGGTGATGCAACAAGACAACGACCCAAAACACAGAAGTAAATCAACAACAGAATGGCTTCAACAGAAGAAAATATGCCTTCTGGAGTGGCCCAGTCAGAGTCCTGACCTCAACCCAACTGAGATGCTGTGGCATGACCTCGAGAGCGGTTCACACCAGACATCCCGAGAGTATTGCTGAACTGAAACAGTTTTGTAAAGAGGATGGTCCAAAATTCCTCCTGACCAGGTCTAATACGCAACTACAGAAAACATTTGGTTGAGGTTGTTGCTGCCAAAGGAGGGTCAACCAGTTATTAAATCCAAGGATTCACATACTTTTCCCACCCTGCACTATGAATGTTTACACGGCGTGTTCAATAAAGACATGACAACGTATAATTGTTTGTGTGTTATTAGTTTAAGCAGACTGTGTTTGTCTGTTGTTGTGACTTAGATGAAGATCAGATTAACTTTGATGACCAATTTATGCAGAAATCCAGGTAATTCCAAAGGGTTCACATACCTGTTTTATTTGCCACTGTAAGTGCATGAGTAAAGTTTTAATAAAAAAGGAGAAGGTAATTTGAAAAGTCTATGGAAGGTGTTTGGAAATTTATCAACAACACGCAGGCGGGATTTCATGCATGGAAAGATTCTGTGTAATTGCCTGCTCTTCCCTGATAGAGGTTCGTCTTCAATAACAAAAATATTCTCTTTAATGCAAAAAAAAAAAAGACAAACTACAGACATCCTTCTTGTTCTTCTCTTCTGCCTCCTTCCTTGGCTCTTTCTCTCTCAGTCGCTTTCTCTCTCTCTCTCTCTCTCTCTCTCTCTGTCGCTCTTTTTCTCCATCTCTCTCTCTCTCTCTCTCTGTCGCTCTTTTTCTCCATCTCTCTCTCTCTCTCTCTCTCTCTCTCTCTCTCTGTCGCTCTTTTTCTCCATCTCTCTCTCTCGCTCTTTTTCTCCATCTCTCTCTCTCTCTCTCTCTCTGTCGCTCTCTTTCTCCATCTCTCTCTCTCTCTCTCTCTCTCTCTCATTCTAAAGAGTGACTGCTATCATTTTAGATCACTGACAAAGAAAATGCTTCAGGACAAAATCCTGAAGTATCCCTTTAAACCTAGTGCTCTTCTGATCTCAAACCCTGGAACAAGGATTGGTCATTTACCTGTATTTTATGAGCTTGCTTGCACTAAGGTGGGAAGCATGGCAATATCTGAGATGTTTCCTTAAAAACGTTCCAAATTTCAGGCAGCTCTGGTGGGGAATATTTAAAACCAACAGAAAGCTGGTTTTAGCAGTAATGTGGTTGGTTATGGCATGGATTTTGACAGCAGACTCACAGCCTATCCAGCTGTGACACACAGCGCCCATAAGCACATGGAGAGATGTGCTTGTATTTAGAATCATTTAAAACTTTTTTTTTTTTAAATATACCACTTTTTTCTCCATTTCTTTTCATTTGATTAAAAACCAAACACATAGCCTCCACTCCTTCTCAACGAAAGCAGTTTGTTGTTGTTGTTGTTGTCCTGCCCAATGCATTCGCCAAATAGTCAAGACTATCAGAAATGATTTGGTTCGCGAGACCATTTTGAAAAACACCTTAATCACCCAAAGCATTATTAAAATATCATGTTTAGCAACATCCCCTTATCTATGCTATGCTAAGCTAATTGTACATTATTTTAGCCCTGTTATTATTTAGTGTAAAACCCATCTCCATGTATTCCCATCATGGAAATAGCGATGGGATGATTCGGTGACATTGTAACAAGAGTTTGTTTTCCCATTTCGTTTGATTGAAAAACCAGAACAACTTTACAGGCTGCTGTTACTATAAAGACATCTGGTTCAACGGCAACGTGTCTGATGCTTTTCTTATCCTGGCCATGCATTAACAAGTAGCAATCCATAACAGGTTTCTACATTTTATTTAACTTGGCAAGTCAGTTAATTAAGAAAAAAAATCTTATTTACAATGACGGCCTAGGAACAGTGGGTTAACTGCCTTGTTCAGGGGAACAGTGGGTTAACTGCCTCGTTCAGGGGAACAGTGGGTTAACTGCCTTGTTCAGGGGAACAGTGGGTTAACTGCCTTGTTCAAGAGCTGAACAAAACAGATTTTTAACTTGTCAGCTCAGGGATTAGA